>NC_041231.1:85301419-85323727 GCF_002837175.3 Physeter macrocephalus
CCCGGACCGGGAAGATTCCCACATGCCGCGGAGCGGCTGGGCCCGTGAGCCATGGCCGCTGGGCCTGCACGTCCGGAGCCTGTGCTCTGCAACGGGAGAGGCCACAACAGTGAGAGGCCCGCGTACTGCAAACAAACAAACAAAAAACCACCTATATGTGACCGGTTTGAAAAAAACAAAACGAAATAAAACCAAACAAACAAAAAGCCCCCTAAGTTTAGAGTTTGGAAATAATCTTAGAACAAGTGTGAATTGTAGGTGTGAGCCTGTAATTTAATAGGCCTCCAAGTGGACTAGATTCACTCATTCATTCAATCATTATCTCATACCCTCAATATGTCCTGCAATGTCAGGTGCCACGGGGGACTATAACGAATAAAAATATACAGTTCCCATTCTCAGGAAGCTTCCAATTAGGCCGGGGGAGACAGGATTTACATGCAAAGTTAAATGACAATGTCACAGGCTGTAAGGATGCATTAACTAAATAACTACATGAGTAAACATCACAGTAATAGCCTTGGCAGTAAACGCCACGAATGCAGAAGAGAGTCACGCACGGGGAGCTGGAGTAGTCAGGAGAGGCTTCCTGGAGGCCCCGAGCGGGGCGCGGCAGGAAAGCAGGCTGCGTGACCCTGGCCGGAAGACCGGCCAGGAAGGGGCGGGCCGGGGGCTGCAGGCGCAGGAGCAGGCGCGGAATCTGGGCCCCCGAAGCCCCACGCCCTCTTGCTTCAGGACTGGCCCTGAGCCTGCGCCCCTGTGTGTGCTGTTACAGCGCCCTGGTATGGCCTTCCTCTCCCCAGCCAGTTGTATTTATCTTCCGCGACACCTCTCCTGCGCTGCTCCCCACCCTCACCTGTACCCCTGCCTTGTGGCACCTTGTTCTGCGGTGCAGCTGTGCCTGGGACAGAACTCAGATGGCAATGTTTATTCCCATCTCCCCTCCTCTGCCTCCTCTGAACCTCTTGGAGGCAGAGACTGTGTTCTGCGCATTTCTTCTCGGACCCCATCACCATTTGGTACCTACATTTTGGTACCCAGCAGCCCACCTGTGCCTCCGGCTCCGGGACATTGCCCTGTGCAGGAAGTGCTGGAAGCACCTGGAAACGTTTCTCCCCCACATCGTCCTTCCTTCCCCTTCCCCACCCCAACCCAGAGCCCTTATTGGATGATGGAGAAATATGGGCATCTTCTGAGCCCCAGTTGCCCTCTATGAGACTTCGCTTGGTTCCACACAGTTGCTTGGCCTCCTTGCCTTCCTGGTCCCACTTCCCCACTCCTTTCTCCTCCTCCCCACCCTTATAACTTTTGAATAAATCCCTTTTACTGGAATTTTTGTCTCAGGATCTGCTTCTGGAACATCCAACCTAAGACACAACGAACGGTTTGCTATAAACCCTTGCAGCTGCTTTTTACTGCGCATGTGCAATAGGGGTACTGTTGCCCGAGGCATACAGAGTAAGCTCTCACTTAATTTGCACAATAACCCTATTGTTATCACCGTTTCTCAGAGGAGAGAAACAAAGGCCTGGAGAGGTACAGTGACTCATGCAAGGTCATACGGAGAAAAGTGGCAAAACTGGGATCTGAACTGAGGCCTGTCCTGATTTTAATTACATTATCCCATCTCTTCGTTCATCTGTGTAAATCTGACACGGAATACAGTGCCTGGGCCTGCATGGACACTGAATATGTTGTATTAGGGTTCTCCACAGAAACAAAACCAATAGAATATACATGGAGATTCATTATACGAATTGGCTGAGGATGCCCACGATCTGCCGTCTGCAAACTGGAGAACCAGGAAAAGCAGTGGAGCAATTTAATCCCAGTCCGAAGTTCTGAGAACCATGGGAGCCGATGGTTTTAAGTCCCAGTATGAGTGCAAAGGCCCAAGAATCAGAGGACTGATAGGGTAAATCCCAGTCTGAGTCCAAAGACCAAGAACCAGGAGTGCTGATGTCCAAGGGCAGGAGAAGATGGGTGTCCCAGCTCAAACAGAGAGCAGATCTGCCCTTCCTCCACCTTTTTGTTCTGTTCAGCCCTCACAGGTTGGATGGTGCCCACCCACATTGGTGAGGGCGATCTTCTTAACCCTATCTACGGATTCAAATGCTAATCTCTTCCAGAAACACCCTCACAGGCACACCTGAATGTAAGGTTTCACCAGGTCTCTGGGCATTCTTTAGCCCAGTCAAACTGACACATAAAATTAACCATCACATACGTGTTTTATGAATGGCTGAATTCATTAATGAATGGTGAGTTTGGGCAACAGAGAGTAGATCAAAATGTTTAGAGTGAAGGAGATATATATCTATATCTATAGATATATATTTTTATTTTGGCCTCATCATGAGGCTTGTGGGATCTCAGTTCCTCAACCAGGGATTGAACCCAGGCTGTGGCAGTGAAAACCCGGAATCCTAACCACTAGGCCATTAGGGAACTCCCAGAGTGAAGAGTTTATAGCCTGGAGAAGAAAGAAATGTTGCGGAACAAGTAGGTTGGGGGGAATTAGAGAAGGTCTTGGTGCCCGGCTCAGGAGCTCACATCTGAAAGTCTTTCTCCTTGGATAGAACTGTGTTCTTTGTGGGGAGGCACACATAACCTGTCTTGTGTACTGTGGCGGGGAGGTATGGGATAGAAGGCAAGAAGGAAGTCTGGATTCCTCACACTGGCCCTCCCTCAGCAACTTCTCAAGCCAGTGCAATGGAGTTTGTTGGGAATGGAAAGAGAAAAACATTCTTAAAGGAGAGAGAAAGTGAGGGAACGAAATGAGTCCCTGATGTAACCCAGGAAAGGATCTCACGCTCTTTGCATCATTTCCACATTATGTTGGTTTCCATGTCTTTCTCCCCTTGTAAAGCATGAGCTTCTTGAGGGCAGGGATTGTGCCTTGTCTGTCTTTGTATGCCTTACTTCTCTCCTAGTACTTGGCCCACAAGGTGTTCAATAAAGCAAATTATTAACCCCATTTTACAGATGAGGAAACTACTGTTGACAGAGGTAACTCACCTTCCAAGACAACACAAGCGCCAAAGTCAAAACTGGATGTATGGGGCTTCCCTGGTGGCGCAGTGATTGAGACTCCATCTGCCGATCAATGCAGGGAACACGAGTTCGTGCCCCGGTCTGGGAAGATCCCACATGTTGCGGAGCGGCTGGGCCCGTGAGCCATGGCCGCTGAGCCTGCGCGTCCGGAGCCTGTGCTCCGCAACGGGAGAGGACACAACAGTGAGAGGCCCGCGTACCGCAAAAAAAAAAAACAAAACAAAACTGGATGTAAGTTCCAAACCAACTCTTCCCAGTTTGACACAACAGGTGGATGAGTGGGAGAAGGAAGGGAAAGCAAAAAGTAATTGGAGATTTTAATACCAATTAATAGGCAGCAGATATTGGTAGCTAAAAATGCTGTGTTTATTAGCTGGGAGGAGGCTGAGTGGGACTGGATGGTATGGAATATTAACTAACACAGGGGAACCCACTGTGCCAGCTTATCCATTTAGATTAGACAATGCTGATTCTTCCCCATCTGCCTTGGCTGACCTCACCTAAGAGTGTCTGCGGTGGGGACACTATTGCATCTTATGTCAACATGGAGTCATAGAAGAAAATAATAGAATAGGATCTCTAATAGATTTAGAGAACAATGGCTCAGTACCTTGGATATGGCCGGTAGTCAATAAATGCTTAGCCAATAAGAGAAAAGAACCTTGAACTGGTATCTTGGTATAATCTAATTATAGAAGCTGAGTTACCTTGAGAAATCATTGGGCACAGCCCTCAGCCTTTGGGCAGGCGAATAATGTCTTTGGACTACACAGAAGAGTTGGTTGTCTGCTCTCCTTTGAAGATCTCTAGGCAGGGAAACTCCAAACCACTCATTTGTTTATCTATTTGCCCATATAATGGTCATTTATTGAGCATCTACTGTGTGGGGTGCTAGGTGATGGTGACAATCTCAGGGAGAAGTTTCAGTCCTCCCTGCCCTCGAGGAGCTCTGTGTCGAGAGAGGAAACAAAGATGTATTAATAAATCATGACAGTAAAATGTGATAAAAGTTAAATTAGGGAGGGGCACACCCTAAGGTACAAGCCCAGGAGGGAAGTGCTAACTCCTCTGCCAATTTCATGTTCCAAACTCATCTGACCAAAGACTTGCTTTGGTATAGACTTAAGCTCTCTTACTGTACATTTTCTCCCTCTAATCTTTAATTAACTGCCCACCAGGTGTCTAGCACTGGCTCAAATAACTTGTCGAATTAAACCAAACCCCTCTCCAAAGGTTTTTCCAGCTAATACCCTTCTCTTTTGCAGCATAATCTGAACTGTGATGGGGACAGACAGGATGGTGTAGTGGTGAAGGCATCGGATTGTGACCCAGTTCGTTGTTCCTACGCTGCCATCTGATCTCTGCGTGGCCCTGGGATGTGAATTTAGGAGATTTCCTTAATAATCTCTAAATTCCCGCGCAAGGCCCGCAGCCTCAGTTCCTCGTCGGTGGTGTTCCACGACCTACCACCAGAGGGCAGCATAGATACTCCTCCAAGGCGTTTCCCTCCAGTCCTCCTTGTTGTGCCGCTAACATCGTCACTCGCCCGGCCTCCATCAGGTCCCACTAATGCCCTCTTAGTCGCCAAGGTGACTCCTCTAAGGTGAGTCAGGCACATGAGGTGAAATGAGGCAGGCGCTGGGGCCCTCAGGAAAATTCAGGCCAGGCTGCTTGCCCAAGTGGTCCATTCATTATCTGTTCTTTGTCTCATTATTAACTGAGTTCCCTCCGTGAGCCAGGCAGCGCTAAAGCTGTGGAAACAGCGGTGAGTCAGAAAGGAGGGCCCCACCCTCCCGAGGCTTACCTTCTAGTGGTGGAAGGGAACAACAAGCAGATGCATACAGGTTGTATGTAATACGCTATCACGTCCTGATAAGAGCTATGAAGAAAAAGAAGGCAAGAGGAAGGACATAGCGAATGATATGGTCCATGAGTGTGGGGATGGAGGGCTACAGTTTTTTTTTTTTTTTTTTTTTGCGGTACGCGGGCCTCTCACTCTTGTGGCCTCTCCCGTCGCAGAGCACAGGCTCCGGACACACAGGCTCAGCGAACATGGCTCACGGGCCCAGCCGCTCCGCGGCATGTGGGATCTTCCCGGACCGGGGCACGAACCCGCGTCCCCTGCATCGGCAGGCGGACTCTCAACCACTGCGCCACCAGGGAAGCCCAGGGCTACAGTTTTAAATAGAAAAGTCAGAGAGGGCTTCTGAGAAGATGGCAGGTCACAAGGACTGAATGAAATGAGAGACTGAGCCAGGTCATGTAGCGATCCAGGGAGAAGAGGGAAAGCTAGCTGTGCGTAGGCTACAGCATCAGGATACCAGGTAAAGTCCCCAGCTACTGGTAGCGGGCATCATCTTAACGCCCTGAACTTGTGTCTGTAGCTCCAAAGGATAAATAATAATTTCTGTCTCCTAGGAGCATTGAGAGAATCAAGATAAATCCTGCACGTGCAGATGTTTATGACGAGCTGATTGTTCCACACTGTCGAGGAGGAGTCCGTCCTTCTCTGGTTCTAGGCCTGGGGCCCCAGAGAACAGAGCTGGACATGGCACGCCCGCCTCTCCTGTAGGATTCTGTGTTTACTGGTGTGTTACCTGTGTGTGGGGGTGATGCATCAGGCACCGGGGGCACACTGTGGGGTGAGAGAAGCTCCCTGCCCACGAGGAGCTCTCAGCCAGAGGGATTCGGACAGTCTGGGAGAAGGAGAGAGGATGGGCCCCTGCAGATCCCACCCCCGGAAACAGTGAGGGCCACAGCCTGCCTAGAAGTCCCTCCTGGGACAAGTCCTTCCAGCCTCTCCTGAAAGCACATTCAGACTCTGCCTCAGTCCCCGTTTTCACCCTTTCCTGCTGGATCAGGAGGGAGCTGGGTCTCTAATTCTGAGTGACCAAAAACAATAAAATGCATGAATAGCAACAGTGGAAAGAATGACTATTTAATAGCGGAGCGTAATGAGCAGACAAGGAATGCTGGTTTCCCTAGCACTCGCTCCACAGAACAGAGAAGAGGAAAACTATTATTGTTATTCTGAGAGCTAATCACAGCCTCTATATTCACCTCCTCACAAGACAGGAGGGCTGGTGGCCAAATCAGATGTGGCTTAAACAGAGCTATGAAGTCTTGGACTCTAGGAGCATGACCGTCACTCAGCTGACTCCCTGCTGCTTGCAAGAGGGCAGGGGGAGGAAGGGAAAAGAACGGGGGTTGGGGGGACACATAGCCTGGTGGGCAGAGCCCCTGCCTGCTAAGTTTTTCCTCTACGGGATTCACTGGCTGAGGATGCTCCTTGCTCTGACCCCGATCTTCACTCCCATGTCCCTGCTGTGGTACCCGGGTCCCTTGGAGGGCGCAAGCGGGGTTGCTAAGAGGGTGAGAACAGGGCCAGGAAGAGCAAAAGTAGATGCTCCCCAGGCCAAGTTCCAGGAGGTCAGTCCTAGAGGAGAGAGTGATGGACCAGGGAGCTGAGGGGGAGAAGCAGGAAGGGTGTAGCTGAGTATGGACCACACCATGGAATATATTTTGAGGGAGTAGATGTATTTTGATGGGGTGGAGACTGCCCCCCAGAGCAGCAATTCTCAGCCAGGGGTCACACGTTATGCTGGGGTGAGAGTCCCTGAAAGAGTCACTTAGGCGATTTTTTTACACAGCACTGCCTACCCCACCCCAGCGTCAGATGAATGCCTTGTCCAGGGGGAAATCCCCGTACTTCCTCTTTGTGGCCACGTGAGCTCTGCCATTTGTTAATGGAAGTGTGCTGTATCCCTCAGAGGCAGGGGAGAGAAGAGTGGCTCAGGGGAGACAGTCACTCACGAGGAATGAGGTCAGGACAGACAGGCCCACGAGAGAGCACAGGTGGGCGGCTCTGTGTCAGAGCCCAGTTCACGTGCCTGCTGCCACTGCCTGGGTAGACCAAGCACTCTTGGAGGCCAGGCCTTGGCCATCGGTATATCCCACCCAGCACCTCTAGTGGGCTTTGCAGGTAGTAGATGTGGTTGGGAGGGATAGAGGGCATGGAAACCAGAGAGGGGGGGAGATGTGCTCCAGAGAAAGGTAGAAGGGGGAGGGTGGCCTGGACACATTCATTCATTCTTTTGTTCCCCCAAATCACCAACTGCCTAAGTACTTGGACAGACATGTGCCTTGCCCACTGCTGTGGAACCCACAGTCCAGAGCCAAAGGTTTTTGTCTCATTTTGAGGTCGCATGGGAGCTGCATAGATGATGTACTACAGAATCTATCTGAGAGGAGGGTAAAGAAGTAAGGCCAGGTGGCACGTGGGTTCTGCCCTTGATCATCTACCATGGGGAAGGAACCATGAGGAGGGCAGAGAAGGACAGACTAAAACTGAATACAGTTTAGCCAGTCACATGGGCTCACCTGGGCTAAGGAGAGTCCACCCTGTACAGGGTGGGCAGGAACCTCCAAATACAAGTGCATTCTGTCCTCTGTGTTCTTGGTCATGAGAGGGACCGGGTGGAGAGTGTGGATGACTCAGGGCCACCCATCCCCACCACGGGTAAAGCAACACCAGGGGACCCAGAGTGTCAGCTTCCCGTGTGAGGGGGGGATGAGTCCGCCACAGGTGGAGGGAGTGTGATGGAGAAAGAGAGAGCAGGAGAGGAAAATGGCTTCGACTGAAGCAAAGGAGGGGAGAACCCACAGGTCCTGGAGCCCAGAGTGGCTCCGGTGGCCTCTCCACTACTCCCCACCACAGAATAACCTCCTCTTTCAGGCTGTTCCCCTTCTTCTTCTTCTTTTTTTTTTTTCATTCCCTTTCCACCTCTCTCAAGCCTAAGCCTTAAGTCTACCAAGGACCCCTGCAGGGAACACTTGTTCCGGAACTTCTGTCCTTACCTTCAGGCCCATGGGTGAAATGCAGAGAAGAAAAGCTTGAGTGAGAGGGACTTTCTCACTTAGGAGTTACTTTCTGAGACTTTGATGACACAGGAATCTGCACACATTCTTATAAGATTTAAGGAACCTCTGAAGTCCGTCCACGGACCACTGCCATTCATTTATGGCATGGCATCAGCTGCATGAAGACATGAGGCTCATGTGGATTGGGTTTGAGTGCTTTCCAAACTCTTTTGCTGGTTATCAGCTGGTTCGGGCAAATAATTTAAACTCAGTTTTGTCATCTGTGAAATGGGGGAGAAAAAACATTTACCCGTAGTGCTGTTGTGAGGATTAAACACCAGAGCACGTGTTGAGTACGTAGGATCATATCCGGCCCACAGTCGGCGATCAGGAAACGGGGTTCTCTGCCCCCAAGCCTCCTCTCCCCAAGCTGCTCCCCGCTCAGACCCCTCAGTTCCCGTGCCCTCCTTTAGCCTGGTGTTGTGATCACCGCCCTGCTGGTCCACGCGGCCCGTCCACTCCTCCAGCCCGCCGTTCCGCTGCGTGTATGCTTCCCACGCCAACCGAAGCCAGCGCTCCTCCTAAACACACCTTCAGCACCGCCAGGGCCCTGAATCTGAGCCATCATGCTCGTCTCATCATTCCTCAAGGGCCAGGGAAATTCCCGCCACTTCCTCGAAGCCAAGTGCCTGCCCCATTTCTCCAGGCCCGGCTTCTCTCCACACTGTGAGTTCCCAGCTGGGCTGCAGCTCCTCAAAGGCAAGGACAGTTCATCTTCCTTCTTGTTGCAATTTAGGACCGTGCACCTCGAACCCGTGCCCCGTGCAGAACGCGGCAGCACAGAGCAGCCCAGGGTGGCTTGGAGGGGAGGCAGCCCGCCTTCTTCAGATATGGGGCAGGCACAGGTATGGGAGGCACATGCTTTAAGCTTGGCCTTGTCTGGTGGGGTTTACTGGGCCTCCCACGTTCTCTCACGCAGTCCTCCCACTGGGCAGGGCACTCGCTGGCGGGCTGAGGGGCAGCCCCGGGGCTGGAGAGCACAGCAGACCCACCTGCGCCACCGTGGGCCTCGTCTAACTGGCGAGCATCCCCAGGAGCCCTGGCCTGGGCGGTCTCTCAGCCAATGCCCTTTCCTAGCCCCCGGGCCCCATCAGCTTCAGATTTTCACGGCCTGAGCTGAGAGAGGGTGAGACCCAGGGACACAGCAGAGGAAGACACATCGGAGCAGATTTCAGGAAGAAACAGGGAGAGCGGAGGAGAGGGGCTCAGAGGGCCCACGTGTGGGCAGGCAGTGGAGGAATGGGGCGGACGTGGGTGGGGGACGGGGAGGAAGGGGTGGGCAGGAGGGCAGCGGTCAGGAGGAGGAATGTGGCCACACCATTGCGTGGTGTGTGTGGCTGGAGATTTGGCGAGAGGCCCAGAGAGACTGTGCCTCCTTCAGCCCCGGCCGCCCCAGCCCAGGTTGGGAGGAGTGGGAGGAGAAAACAGGACAAACGTTGCCACCTCTGTTTATGCTGGAAAAGAATACCCCACAGAGCGCAAGCCATTCCTCCTTTTCTGTCCGCCCTCAAGGCTCCTCTTCTCTCGGCCACTCCCCTCCCTCTCCCAGGGCCCCCTCTCGCCCTCCCCGCTGGAGATGGAGCCAGCGAGGCCTGAGACTCTAGGGAAGGAGGTCATCATTTTAAATTGCACCCTCGTGTGCACGCGTGTCTGCTGCTCTGTAGGGGGCGGAGGGGAGTGGAGAGGAGACTCCTCCAGGTCATCTGGGCTGGAGACTCGGGAGGGAGGGCCTGGGGCTGTGCGTGAGCCCATCTTAACTGCCATCCCCCAGTGGAGGACACAGGCAGGACATGCAGACTCCACCTGCCAAGAGCCTGTGCCAAGAGGCTTGTCCCATCTAATCTTTCTGATAATTTCCTATTCGATCCTCACAGAAACCCTGCAAGGTAGACATCATTTAAAATACTCCCATTTTACAGATGAGAATAGTGACGTTCAGGAAGGTTGGGTGAGTTGCCCAAAGCTGGGAGGTTAGCTGGGACTTGAACCCAGGTCATCCTGATTCTAAAAACCAGTGAGGGGACTTCCCTGGTGGTCCAGTAGTTAAGACTCCGTGCTCCCAGTGCAGGGGGCCCGGGTTCCATCCCTGGTCAGGGAACTGGATCCCACGTGCTGCAACTGAGAGCCCGCATGACGCAACTAAAAGATCCCGCATGCGGCAACTAAGACCCGGCGTGGTCAAATAAAAAATTTAAAAATAAAATAAAACAAGTGTTTTCTTTTTTTCCTCCCTACTGCATCAACCCGCTTCAGGGGCCGCTCTCTCACTGCCCCCATGGCCCCTCTCCCTTCCACTCCCATTTTGGGTGCTAGGGGAGAGTCAAGGGCTAGATTCGCTGGTAGCCACTAGCCGCATGTGGCTATTTACATTTAAATGAATTAAAATTAAGTAAAATTAAAAATTCATTTCCTCCAGTTGGTCAATACTAGCCCCATTTCAAATGTTCAGTGGCCACACGTGGCTCGTGGCTACATTATGGGGCAGCACAGAGAGAGAACATTTCCATCATGGCAGAAAGTTCTGTGGACAGTGCTGGGCTGGGTCAGAAGCAGGGCAGGAGACGGAGAAAGGGAGAAACGAGCCGAGGGCTCCGGCGGTAGGGCTGCCTCTGTGAGGAGACCAGGGCAGTGCGGGAATGAGGGTCCAGGCCAGGGGAGCAGGGAGAGGGCTGGGTGGGCTTGGGGAAGAGGCAGAGAACCTGACCCGACTCCCAGGTCCCTCCTTCCAATACTGATACTCTTGGCAATACCAGTGAGCTGTTAATTGGCTGGGGTGGGGTCAGGTTCCAAGTGGAGGGAGGGGAATGCGACGGAGGAGGAAGCACCCCCTCTTAGCAGGTCACAGGGCTCTGGTCCCCCAGTCCTGCCCTTCATCCTTCAGGGACCCAGGATTCTGCTGACCCTCCTTGGTCCTACCATGGATCCTACCCAGACCAAGCTGGCTGCTTCCTGTTGGTCATCCAGGCTGGGCAGCCAATTAATGGGCGGCAGGGCTACCACCTTCCCAATTAGTCTTATTAGCCTCTTGCTCACCCACTGGAGCCAGGGCCACCCCTTGGGGAGGGGCTGTGAGTGGCCTGTGAGTAACCAAGGCCCGGCTATGACAGGGGTCCTCAGCCCAGGCCTATCTCTGGGCTGAGGCCCTGGCGTCCAGCGCCTGCGGGCCGTCCCTGGAGCCCCCCGGAAGGGAGAGGTCAGGGAACTGGCTTGGGAGTGCAGACTCCAAAGGCCCGCTCACTGATGGCACACATAATAGCTGTGCGGCAGGCATGGTACTTGGGCAGTGACAGCAGGGCGTGGGGTGTAGATCTTTATACCCGGAGGAAGAGAGTGGAAGCTGAGTGATGGGTCTCAAGGAAAGGGGGGCGCGGATCCAGAGACTGTGGAGGGCTCCCAGGCGGGGTTAACCGTGCAGCGGGGGTGGGGGCCACAGCAGGTACCCGGTACGGAAGGGCAAGTTGAAATGCCCACATCTGTGCATGGAGGGAGGACGGGGGGGTCAGAGAGGCCAACACTGGGGAAGGCAGGAGAGTGAGGGAGCCAGGGGACTGGGCCCCATGGTGAGAGTGGCCGCCCCGGAGTGGGCGGCCTTCGGGGCAGAGCACCTGGTTCCAGGTTAGGCAACGAGGAGCCGGGGCAGGCCAGCCAGGTGGCCCCAGGGCCACGGTACCCCACACTGCAGCCACCCCTGCTGCTGAGTAAGCAGATACCCAAACTGATTACTTCAGCTCCTCCTGGCCACACCAACTTCCCCCCCGGCACCTACACCTCTGCCTCTCCTCCCCTCCCCACAGTGACTCCTGCCCGGAAAATGTCCAGCCCTGACATAAAGGCCCCGGGTGTCCACGAGCTGCTGTCACTCAGGAGGCCACACGGTCCAAGATGGGCTCTTCGCGAGCACCCCGGATAGGGCGTGTGGGAGGGCGAGGGATGTTGGCATTGCTGCTGGCCGGTCTCCTCCTGCCAGGTAGGAGGCTGGGGGCCCTGGGCGCAGAGAGAGTGGGGAGAGGAGGCGGGAAGGAATGCAGATGCCAGGTCAGAGAAGGCTGGGGGGAGCCCTGCGTGGGGAGAGTCCAGGAGAGGACCCAGCGAGGGCGGAAGGGCAGGGGCTCTGGAATCTGATGCTTGAGTCTGGGGGCCGCTCCTTGCTGCCTTGGCACCTCAGGCAAGCTGCTTAAATTTACTGAGCCTCCATTTCTGAAACTCTAAAAATGATGCTAAAGTTAACCCCTAGCTCTAGTTTCTCTATGACTCTCTGATTAAGTAATGTATGCCACAGTGCTGTCGAATTCCTAGAAAGTTATAGAATGTTGGCTGTTGTTATTATTGTTATTATTATTATTAGAGTGCTAGAAGATGGAGTCGATATTTAATAGTCATAATAGTTGTTACCATTCATAGGGTCCTTTTTATGTGCGAGACACTCCACTAGCACTTTATTTTTATTTTTATTTTTATTTTTTTTTTTGCGGTACGCGGGCCTCTCACTGTTGTGGCCTCTCCCGTTGCGGAGCACAGGCTCCGGACGCGCAGGCTCAGCGGTCACGGCTCACGGGCCCAGCCGCTCCGCGGCATGTGGGAATCTTCCCGGACTGGGACACGAACCCGGGTCCCCTGCATTGGCAGGCGGACTCCCAACCACTGCGCAACCAGGGAAGCCCCTCCACTAGCACTTTAAATGCATTAGCTCGTTTGAGCATTAGAAGGATGGTGTGAGAGAAGTGTCCTCACTCTACACAGGAGGACACTGAGGCTTGAAGAGGTTAGGAAACTGGCTCAAGATCACAGATTAGAAAGCAGTTAAGCCAGGATCCAAACCCCAGGCTGGGTGACTCCGGGGCCTGTGCTGTTGATCACGGTGACCTTGCTCATAGCCCCGTGGGTGGGAGCGGGCTGTGTGGCATCGGGGGAGCAGAGGAGGAGCGCGGTGGGTGGGGGGGCCTGGCTGATTAGTGCAGCAGAGTGAAGGGGGCGGGGCTGCGGGCAGAGCTGGGGTTTGGCGTGGTGGAGGTGGATGCATTGAATTTCCTTCTGAGGAGAGAATGGGGAGCTCACAGTGTGGAGACCTGGTTTTTGGTGGGGTGTTCAAAGGAGGAACGGCAGTAATAAATCATGTCTGATGCTTCCTGCTTTTGTAAAGCACCTTCTGCATGCATGGTCACATCTAGCGCTCACCGTAACTCTGTGAGGAAGGCAGGGCAGATCTGGCCTCTCCAAATGTATGACCTGAAGTACGTGGCTCTGTCCACACCACTTGGGACCAGAGGTGGTTAAGGTGGGGAGTAGAGGAAGGGTGGGGGGAGGGTGAGGCTGGGTGAGGAGCAAAGGGTCAGTTAAGGAAAGAAGTAAAGGCAGAAGCGGTCAGATGTGGGCCTGGGGGCAGGCAGGCGCGCGGTGCTGGCCAGCGGGGAGACAGCTGATAAAGGTCAGGGGCCTCGGAGGAGGGCTGCATCCTCATGTCCCCGAGCTGGGCTCGGGGTGCAGGGTCCTGTCCTGCTGGTACAAGCGGGTTCTGAAGCGACAGTGCGTGCCCCCATGTCCTGGCCCCCACCCAGCTTTCCTGGCATGGGCGGTGCCGAGGCGGGAAGCAGAATTTCCATTCTGTACCCAAGCCTGGCCTCTCGAGGGGAAGCTGGCGACCCAGTCATAGTCCTCAAGTGTCCTGTCCTCTACTGCGGTCCTCCTGCCCCTCCCCCGCTTTCTCTTTTCTCAGCGTCTGTTTGGCTATTTTCCCTCCCTTCTCAGTCCTCTGTGGTTCTGTCTTTCATCTCCTCCTGCCATCTGGTCCCACGGTCTCCCCCATCGCTCAGAGTCTCAGTCTCCCCCGCTCTCAGTCTCTTTGGGGTCTCCCTGCCTTTTCCACCCCAAACTCTCCCTGGGCTCCTCTCAGGAGAGATCAGAGTAGCAGGTGACTGAGGTGGGTCTGGGAGGGGAGAAAGAATGTCCAGCCTCTCTGGCCCTTGCTAACCACTATTTCCTCCCCAGGGACCTTGGCCAAGAGCATTGGGACCTTCTCAGAGCCCTGCAAGGACCACACGAGTATCACCTCCCCCAGTGACCCCTGTCTCCTGGGGAAGGGGGTGTCCAGCAGCTTCAGTAGCCAAAGTGGCTCCAGCAGTTCCAGCAGTTTCCTTTCGAGTTCCAGTGGCTCCCGTGGTGGCTCCAGTGGCGGATCCGATGTCTCCAGTGATGGTTCCAGTGGCTCTAGTGGTGGCTCCAGCGGATCCATTGCTACCCATCGTCGTTCTTCAGGATTTTCGTTACTTAAGCCAGGAACGGGGTACTCCCAGATAAGCTACCCCTCTGGACCTAGCTCTAGTCTACAGGGTGCATCTAGTTCCTCCCAGTCAGGAAGCATCAGATCCCAGTATGGAGGAGGCTCGAGCTCTTCTGTTTCTCAAACCTCCTCGATGTTCAGCAGCAGTGGCCAGAAGGTCAACGCCAAGCTGCACCCCTGTAGTTCCAACATCCCTGACTCTCCCTGCAGTGGGGGACCCATCGTCTCGCACTCTGGCTCCTACATCTCCAGCTCCCATTCTGTGTCTGGGGGTAAAATGCCTGTAGTGGTGGTGGTGGAGCAGCACAGCTCTGGTGGCCCCAGAGTGGGTCAAAGCGTCCCCTGTAGCAATGGTGGCCTTCCAGACAAGCCCTGCCCCCCCATCACCTCTGTAGACAAATATGGCAGCTATGAGGTGGTGGGTGGCTCCTCTGATGGTTATCTGGTCCCAGGCATGACCTACGTCAGGGGCAAAATCTACCCGGTGGGCCACTTCGTCAAAGAGCACCCCATCAAAGGCTCTCCAGGGGTTCCCTCCTTTGCAGCCGGGACCCCCATCTCTGAGGGCAAATATTTCTCCAGCAACCCCATCATCCCCAGCCACAGCTCTTCTAGTTCCAACATCTACCAGTCGGGAGCTTCCTCGGCTATTGTGTTCCAGCCGGTGGGCTCTGGTGGGGTCCTGCCCCATGGCATTGGCTCCAAGGGCTCTAAGGAGCCCTGCTCCCTCTCCAGCTCTGGAGTCCACAGCAGCTCTAGGCTTTCCAGCAGTTCTGGTTCATCTTTCCAGCCCTGTGGTGGTGTTTCCCAGAGGCCCAGCTCCTCACCAGGCACTGGCTCCTTCAGGGGCAGCTCCCAATCCCACGGCGAAATCATCCTTCAACCCTGTGGCAGCAAGTCCAGCTCTTCTGGTCACGCTTGCATCTCTGTCTCCTCCTCAACATTGAGTAGGGGTCCAGCTGTCTCTTCCCAACATGACCGCACAGCTGATGCCAACCCCTGTGGCTTTGGCAGCTCTGGAACGATCCCCTGCCACTCCATCCGGGACATCCTAACCCAAGTAAAGCCCCTGGGACCCCAGCTAGCTGACCCTGAAGTTTTCCTACCCCCAGGAGAGTTACCTAACAGTCCATAAAGCAGATTTTGCCTACACTCATGTGCAGGCATACACACACACACACACACACACACACACACACACACACACACACACACACACACACCATCTCCCAGGTGGGAGAAGTCCAGGGGCCCAGCCATGGGGGTAGCTCAGTTTTCTTCCACCCTCCCAAGAGAGCTGCTCTACTTCCCCCATTGTCCCAGTGTGGCAGACTCTCCCTTATCTGCTCTTCGTTCTTTACCTCCCCAAATCGTAGGCTCCAAATCCCTTTCCTCATTCTCTTCTACTGTTTAGATGCCCATTGTACTGCAGTGCCCTCCCTGCCAGATACCCTCTCCCTAGAATTTCCTCTGCCATTTCTTTGAGATGGTATAGTCCATTGGCTAACCCTACTCATTCAGATTCTTGACTGGGAACCCCCTGAAATGTCTTACAGTAACTCTGATGCCTGGACAAGCCATCTCCTCCCCGCCCCCTGCCCCCCCTTTGCCAAATAAAGCACAATCCAAACAGTTATTTGAAAACAATGACCATTTTTCACTGATCTCATTTCACCATCTGGTCAACCAGCATGATATGCTGTTGGGTTCTCACACCTCCAACTCCACTCCCACCCTTCATTTTAGAGCTCACCACACCCTTCCTGAGTTCCCAACATTCCTCTTTGTCTCTCAAGGTCTCCATCTCAGTCCCCCTTCCTGGCTGCCAATTCCCTCAACGTTCAGAGGCTTCCCTGTGTGGGGGAGATACCAGGGTATCTGCAGAGACTGGAGCAGGCTCCCTGCCCTCTCTGCATCCTGGACAGATGTCTCAATAAACTGTGTGAACTAGATTAGACTTTTTGCCTTCTTGGAGTCCTGGGTCTCCTCTTGGGACCTGAGTGATGCTCTCCTATGCCTCTAAAGGTCCTGTGTCCCCCACTTTCATTCATAAATTGGCCTGGTATTTCTGACATCTTACAGCTCCTCCCACAAAGGAGGAAAATCATAAATATTTGTTGAACTGAAAGCAGGGGTTAGTTGGTCTCCCAGATCCTTCCTCTCACGTCTCTTCTCTCTCATTGCCCCAGGAAATCCATTCTTGTTCCACTGGCCATTCACTCTGCAGTCCTCCCCTCTCCTTACATAGACCCCTAATGATTTCCTCCCCCTCCCCACCTGGCTCCTTCTCCTCATCCATTAGTTGGCCTCACCTTCTAGATGCCATCCTCTCTGGGAGTCCCGAGCGTCGATTTCCTGGGTTTCTGGGACACCAGGAGCCTCGGGAAGGCTGGAACACAGCAGCTGGGACCAGATTCCTGGGGACTGAGTAGGAGCCAAGGGAGGCGTGGTTCTGGGAGCTGTGGGTGGGGGAAGTGAAAGACAGAGAGGACAGGAGCATGACGGGTGTGAGGCCGAGCACGGTGACTCACTGGCCTACATCGAAACGCCCCAGGCTGTGGCAGAACAGTGTCCTCCCCAGCAGTGTCCTCTCCACCTTCACACTCCTGCTGCCTCTGCTGTGCTTCTAGAGTGAGAGCTGGGAGAGGTGAGAGGGCCGAACACTACAGTGGGGAAGGGGAGGTGGCCTCCAAGGGAGAAGACTGAGAAAGTGGACAGGGTGCCGAGGTCCATGTGATTATGTCCTGGAGACAACAGGGAAGACACTGAGACCAAGGAAGCTCTCATGCCCCAAGGAGGGGAGGGTGAGTTGAGCTCACCCTTACAGGAAGATCCTCACCCCAAAGCACAGAGCACCTCTCAGAGCCTCTTCTTGGCTGCAAAGGAATTCACCCCTACCCTAGGAGCTAGATCATTCCCTCCTATTGGGATGATGTCATCTGGCCCCAAATTTAGGACTGTTGTTGAATTCTCGAATCAGCAGAAATATGTTATGTTGATCAGAAATGACCTGGGGCAGCTGAGCCAACCTGCAGGGTTGACTGAAGACAGAGGAGGGCTCCAGAACAGTCCTGTTTCTGTCATCACTGTGGGGTCACCCTTGGTTACCATCTGCCCCCTGGACTGCAGCCAATAACAGGAATCAAGGCCCTCAGAGGCTCTGTGGACTGCAATTGTGTGAGCGATGCAGCCTCTGACACGAGTATCCCTCTAGTTTCTGGTGTGAACCAGGTCAAAATGTTTTGCAAAACTGGTGGATGTCACCCCAAAAAGCTGCTGCTCTGTACCCACTGGCCAGATCTGCACTCTTTTTAAAAAAAATTTTATTGGAGTATATGTTGTCCACTGGCCAGATCTGGAGAGGAGCTCTTTACCCTTCCAGTAGCCAGCTAGCAGGGGCTGGGGATGAGGATGGAATGGTAAAATCTAACAGCTAATATTTAAACTTCATGCAACAAGAGAAGCCTAGTCTCGGTGCGTCTTGGAAGCAATAGAGAAGCAAAGGCGTTTAAACACTTTTTATTGGAAAAATTCAAACATATTTAAGAGTAGAGAAAATACTTAATGAATCCCTATGCTCTCATCATTCAGCCTTAACAATGATCAACTCATGGCTATTTGACAACAGCATTTCAATGCCCTTCTACTTAGTTCGAAACATCTGCTCTCTCTCTCTCTCTCTCTCTCTCTCTCTCTCTGTATCTCTTGTATTCTGTGGACACATTTGACCATCTAAGGTAGGCAGACTTGTAATACTTAATGAATCCCTATGCTCTCATCATTCAGCCTTAACAATGATCAACTCATGGCTATTTGACAACAGCATTTCAATGCCCTTCTACTTAGTTCGAAACATCTGCTCTCTCTCTCTCTCTCTCTCTCTCTCTCTCTGTATCTCTTGTATTCTGTGGACACATTTGACCATCTACGGTAGGCAGACTTGTGCCCTCCCCATCACCAGAGATGTCCATGTCCTGATGCCTGGAAACTGAATATGTGAGGTTACATAGGAAAGGGAAACCGTTTGCAGATGGAATTACGGTTGTTAGTCAGATGACCTTAAAGTAGAAAGATTATCTGGGATTATTTGGGTGAGTCCGATGTAATCATAAGGGTCTTTCAATATGGGAGAGGGAAGAAGAGGAGGTCAGACTGATGCAATGTGAGAAGATCCTGCTGTTTCTGGCTTTGAACATGGAGGAAGGGGACCATAAGCCAAGGAATTCAGGTGGCCTCTAGAAGCTGGAAGATGCAGGGAAATGGATTCTTCCCTAGGACCTCCAGAAAGGCTCTACCAACACCTCAATTTTAACTCAGTGAGACCCATGTCGGACTTCTTCAAAATTGTAAGATAGTAAATTTGTGTTGTTATAAGCCATTAAGTTTGTGGTTACTTGTTATAGCAGCCATAGGAAACCAATACACCATCATCTCTTAAGGATGAGAACCAGGTCTATTTCCATAGACACAGGGTCTCATCTAGGAGCAGCCCCTCAGAAGGGGGCCACTTCTGCACTCCAGAACCTCCTGAAGGTTGAGGTCAAGACGATGTAGCTATGAGGATGCACGAGAAAGGGGTGCTGGAAGAGAATGATCTGGATCCCAAAGGGAAACAGAATCAGGTGTTTCTATTGCTGAGAAGTCAGTGAAGAGATTGGGACCCCAAGGGTGAAGGTCCTCATGTGCCTGGTGTCGGCAGCCAGGAAGGGTAAGGCTGGCAACAAGTGATGAGTTGTGAGCCAGGACACCTGGGTTAGGAAGGGGTGGGGAGCTTGAGGAAAGGAGCAGGGTGGGAACACCCAGCTTCCCTGAATCATTCAAGTGGTACCTGGTGCCAGAGAACGAATTAGGAACGAGGGTGGAACGTAGAGATGTATTGTTTCCACACCACTGGCTCAGCCTGTTTCTGATGTCCCCCGCCCACTAACAGGATAAAGGGCTGGCTGTCTTGGAGCTGAGGGAGATGCAGAGCAAGATGCAGGGCCATGTGGCAGGGAGCCGGGCTCCTCTGGGCCTGCTCCTGGTCTGTCTTCATCTCCCAGGTATGGAGGCTGTGCCAACTTTTTGGGCAGGAGCGGACTGGTGGTCCTCGGGGAACTGGGACTGAGGGAAGAGGTAAAGGTGGGAGCGTGTACAATTGGGTCCCTGAGGGAGGAAAGAGTTAGCACAGGCAAAGTGGAGGGACTTGAAGCAAAGGGAATCAGGGAGCCAGGGAAGGGAGGGCACTGAGACCAAACATCTGGTCCACTGGCTGCCTCCTCTTCCCCTTCCCTCAGGCCTCTTTGCCCGGAGCATCGGTGTGGTGGAGGAGAAATTTCCCCGAGACTTGGGGATCAACCTGCCTCTGCTTGGACAACCTTCCTTGACCAGCCCCTCCAACTCGGAACATCCTCAGCCCAGACGAGACCCTGGGCCTAATGATTTAGCAAGGGCTCCTCTGAAGCACAATCCTTCTCCATCACATGGCTCTCAACCTGCAGGAGGTGCTGGGGTACAGAGGTGGCCCCCATCTGGGGGGCTGCCCTCCATGGATTCCTGGTCCTCGGAGGACCCTTGGCCGATGATGGCTGCTGTGGACGAGGACCATGTGGGAGAAGTGCTGCCCAAAGAACTGTCCTACCTTTCTAGTGCGGCTGCCCTCCCTCCGGGCAGCGGGCCTTTGCCTGCAGAGCTCTCTGCACACCCCGCGGACCCCTCACCCGAGGCTTCACTCCTCCACCAGGACTCTGAGTCTAGACGGCCAATGCGCTCTAATGTGCTGGGCGCCCAGGGAGTAATCCTTGCCCGACACTCTCCCTGGCCTCTCATCAATAGGATTCGATGGCCACTTCTGCCTGGTCACCCCTGGAAGACCCTGAATCCCGGTGTATACTGGGGAGGTGGAGGTCCTGGCACTGGATGGGGAATAAGGCCCTTGCCATACCCTGTGGGAAACTGGGGTAACAGTAATCAATACCCAAGTACTAGCTGGTGGAATATTCATCGGTATCCAGGTACCAGATGGGGGAAAATTCATCTACATCCAGGTATTAATAAATTTCCTCCCAGAGTTGTCCGTGCTCCTGGCTCTTATTGGAGCAACCCAGCTGGCTTTCCCAATCCTCAAAACCCTGGGTCATAGTGGATTTAGGAGAATGACAGAGGGGGGACAGCCCTAAGTTAGAAGTCAGAGAAGGGAGTTCTGCTCCCTCCCCTTGCAGTGTGAGCTAAATCCTATCAGCTGTTTTCTAGCGTCCTCTCCACTTTCACTGCCTCCCTGCTCCCCATATGCTGATCTCCAATAAAACAGAGCACTTACTGAGTCCGCTTCTTCTGAGTGTCTTTGCTTCTGGGTGCAGACTGGAGTTTTGTCCATCCCCATTTTCTAGTCATCCTCATGTCCCTCTAGGGTCCTCCTGACACTCTCTTGCTATACCCATCCTTTGCAAAAGATCAAAGCCCAGGTGTGTGAGGGTGGGGCCTCGTGGTCTCATCTGGGCTAAGTGGGAGAGCTGGTCCTAGAATTATCCTGGAATCTGAAAAGGGGAGGAGGGGCAGCAGGACTAACTGAGATGGCACCTGTGGCAGGAGGCAAGGATGAGGTCCAGGAAGTTGGTACCAGGGCCAAGTGGGGAATGAATAGTCTTTGATTCAGAGACACAGAGGGTCAGAGAAAGTCATTTTTGTCTATGCTTACCTTTTCTTCCCAGAAAGTTACAGTTCTTGGAAGTGGAAGAGGCATTGATCTCCCTTATACACATCGCTTGGTACATTGTGCCCCAGAGAACCACAGACTTTGGGCATTTGCTGAACAAATAGCAGACCTCAAAAGAGGAAGAAAGGAAAGGGAGAAGGGACAGGAAGAGAGAAACTTGGAGCCAACAGTCCTGCCTATGGCTGCATTTGATGCTTTTATTCTCAAGTGATGACACAGTCTCTTCTTTTGGTCACACTACCCTCCCTTTGGTTTTCCAGGAGCTCAGTATCCCTGTACAGGAGTTGGAGTGGGGTGAGGAAGGGTCATTCTAAGAAAGTGCAGAAGGAAGTTAACAGAAGCTGGTGGGGGTGATGGGGTTTCCAGGGGGCACACTCCTGGTGTCCACCCATGACTTCCCATCACCAGCCACACCACCCTCTATCACCCCAACCTCCTCCCCCAATTCTTTCCCACTCTGGACTCTCACTTTCTCCCTGTCCTGGGGCAGGCGGTTCTGTTTTCAGCACCTGTCTCTTCCACAAGCCCAAGCTCATTCTCAGGCTTGGTCTCATTTCTGTCTGTCCCTCTTTCTGGCTGCCTCCCTCTCTCTAGTCACTCCTATTTGCACTTTTAAATTCTGTGTCCGCACTCCCCTCCTCTGTTCCCCACAAGCACCACGGGAAAGGGACTTTGCTTGTTCACTGCGGAACTCCCAGCACCACGGACAGCGTCTGGACCAAGGTCAGCACTCAGCAAACACTGAGTCAACGCACTCGCACTCTCTCTCTGACTTCCCTGTTTTCTCTTTTCTTCCACTTTATTCCTGAGCCACAGGGCTGCACACAGACTCCCATTTGTACTGCTACCATGCCCTTCCCAGAGCCTCACTGACATCTCCCTAGAAACGCCACAAAGCCCTTCTCAGCTTGGGAATGCTCTGTACATTCCATTCTTTCACCTTCATTAACAACTGTGAGGAAGAGGTTGTAAGATAAAGAAACTGAAGTTCAGAGAGATTAAGCAATTTATACAAGGTGACACAGCTAATACGTGACAGAATCAGTGACTCAAACCAAATTTTTCTATCTGTCCAGGGAGTGTTCAAGTATAATATGCAATTAACAAAAACCCAACTCATGCAGCTGAGTAACAAAAAAACAAACAACCCAATCCAAAAATGGGCAGAAGACCTAAATCGACATTTCTCCAAAGAAGATATACAGATTGCCAACAAACACATGAAAGAATGCTCAACATCATTAATCATTAGAGAAATGCAAATCAAAACTACAATGAGATATCATCTCACACCGGTCAGAATGGCCATCATCAAAAAATCTACAAACAATAAATGCTGGAGAGGATGTGGAGAAAAGGGAAC
>NC_041231.1:85323831-85331274 GCF_002837175.3 Physeter macrocephalus
TGGAATATTACTCAGCCATAAAAAGAAATGAAACTGAGTTATTTGTAATGAGGTGGATAGACCTGGAGTCTGTCATACAGAGTGAAGTAAGTCAGAAGGAGAAAAACAAATACCATATGCTAACACATATATATGGGATCTAAGAAAAAAAATGTCATGAAGAGACTAGGGGTAGGATGGGAATAAAACACAGACCTACTAGAGCATGGACTTGAGGATATGGGGAGGGGGAAGGGTAAGCTGTGACGAAGTGAGAGAGTGGCATGGACATATATACACTACCAAATGTAAAATAGATAGCTAGTGGGAAGCAGCCTCATAGCACAGGGAGATCAGCTCGGTGCTTTGTGACCACCGAGAGGGGTGGGATAGGGAGGGTGGGAGGGAGGGAGACGCAAGAGGGAAGAGATGTGGGGACATATGTATATGTATAACTGATTCACTTTGTTGTAAAGCAGAAACTAACACACCATTGTAAAATGGTTATACTCCAATAAAGATGTTAAAAAAAAACAAAAACAAACAACAAAAAAAACAAAAACCCATCTAATTTTTATTGAGTACCTGCTATGTGCCAGACTCTGGACAAGTTGCTTTCACAACACCCTTCCAGCTAATTCCCACAACAATCCTATTGTGCAGGCACTGCTGGGCCCATTATACAGGTGGAGATACTGAGGCCCAGAGAGGGAGGTGAGCCAAGGCTGACAGAGGTAGCACTGAGCCAAGGGAGTACAGTTCATCCATTACTCGGTGCTGATGGATGGTCCTGGGTAGCCGTGGTCAGCTTTGTCGGACTGGTCTTTGCTTTAGGGTTAGTTGTCGCTATTAAAAAAAAAAAAAGTGAGATTGGTCAGTAATCTGTGATATAATAAATGTCCTAAGGTCTGCGGTGGGAGGTCCTGCTCATATACAGATTTTTACATTTTTATTAGTGGTTAACTGGTGGAAGTAGCTGCTGGAGTAGCAGGAGTCATTTCTTGAAGGTCCTGCAGTAGAGAGAGCACTTGGCTGGAAGTTGGAAGACGAGGTTCCCCTTCCATGTGCCCACACAGCTCTCTCTGCTGTGCCAATTTAGGCTGGTCATTTGCCTCTGTAGACCTTAGTTTTCTCATCTGTAAAATGGGATGAAAGCAGATGTCCAGTCTACCTCACAGGATTGTTATGAAACTTAATTAAGATAATGATGGGACTTCCCGGGTGGTGCAGTGGTTAAGACTCTGTGCTCCCAATGCAGGGGGCCCAGGTTCGTTCCCTGGTCAAGGAACTAGATCCCACATGCATGCCACAACTAAGACCTGGCCACAACCAAGTTAAAAAAAAAAACAAAGATAATAAATAAATAAATATTTTAAAAAGATAATGATAAAGGGCATTAGAGACTGAAAAATGGAGCAGGTGTAAGGGCCTGATTATAATGCAAAATGTTGTCTCAGTGAGGCAGTCCTGGTGGCATCACAGAGAAGGAGAGTTCTTAGCCCACAGTGGGCTGGTCGGTGAAGTGGCCGTAGTTGACTTCACGGTTGACTGTTGAGTGTGGTGTGATGCTTCCCCCTGGGAATTACACTCAAGAGAATTATTCCAAGATCAAGAAGGGAGAGTCGGCTCCTCCTTGAACTATTTCATTCCTCAAACAAACTTGTGTTCTCTCAGATGTTTTTCACTTACACACACACTCTCGGGTGATTGTAATAATGGCATCCTTTATCACATATTTACCATGAACAAAATGTGTTACAGGGTTATCTCAACTCTCACAACAATTCTAGGATGTACTTACTCTGATTATTTCTATTTTACAGATGAAGAGACTGAGGCTCAGCAAGGTTAGGTAACTTGCTGAAGGTCACACAGCCAGTAAGAGGTGGAGCTTGGGTATGGTACCATTTGGAAACCGCAAGCAAAGTTGGGCAAACTGCACAGAGCAGGTGAAAGCAAGATTCTCCAGCCCCTACCGTTTAATCAGCACCTGGAGTCCTTCCTCTGACACATTCATTTTCAGCCATTTTCATGTCATCTGAAGACCAGCAGCCAGGCTGTGGTTTTGTCTCTCCAGACCAAATGCCTGCCTCTTGTGTTTCTCTCATTCCACTGGAAGGATGTCCCCTATTGCCTTTTTATACCTCTTTCTTTCTTTCTTTTCTTTTTTTTTTTTCACTGTTTGGCAGCTCGCGGGATCTTAGTTCCTTAACCAGGGATAGAACCCACGCCTTCAGCAATGAAAGCGTCGAATCCTAACCACAGGACCACCGGGGACTCCCTCTACCTCTTTCTAGGTCTGCTTTCTCCCTTTGCTGTCAGGAAACTGGTAAACACATCCAGAAGACACTTTTACGAACCCAGATTGTCACACGTGAGAGTGAGCACACCAGCCCTCGGGGAGATCAGTCACATGCCAGGGTTTCTAGTTCTGTCCACTCACAGAGTATCCTGGTCAAGGAGGCCTGTAGAGTCCAGGGGAGGGACAGTGGGTGGAGAAGAGGTGTTTCAGGTCTTAGAGGCATGGTCGTGGCCAGGGCAGGAAGGACCGTTTTCACATTCTCAGTAGCAATGACTGTTCGGGGTTGTTATTGTCCCCACATAGATCCGTGGGGTGGATATGGCTTATCCTGAGGTGGTAGTAAAGTTGGTGCTATACCTGCCGTTTGGTTTAAAGCAGTGGGCTAGGGGCTTCCCTGGTGGCGCAGTGCTTGAGAATCCACCTGCCAATGCAGGGGACACGGGTTCGATCCCTGGTCCGGGAAGTACAGGGTTATCTCAACTCTCACAACAATTCTAGGATGTAATAACTCTGATGATTTCTATTTTACAGATGAAGAGACTGAGGCTCAGCAAGGTTAGGTAACTTGCTGAAGGTCACACAGCCAGTAAGAGGTGGAGCTTGGGTATGGTACCATTTGGAAACCGCAAGCAAAGTTGGGCAAACTGCACAGAGCAGGTGAAAGCAAGATTCTCCAGCCCCTACCGTTTAATCAGCACCTGGAGTCCTTCCTCTGACACATTCATTTTCAGCCATTTTCATGTCATCTGAAGACCAGCAGCCAGGCTGTGGTTTTGTCTCTCCAGACCAAATGCCTGCCTCTTGTGTTTCTCTCATTCCACTGGAAGGATGTCCCCTATTGCCTTTTTATACCTCTTTCTTTCTTTCTTTTCTTTTTTTTTTTTCACTGTTTGGCAGCTCGCGGGATCTTAGTTCCTTAACCAGGGATAGAACCCACGCCTTCAGCAATGAAAGCGTCGAATCCTAACCACAGGACCACCGGGGACTCCCTCTACCTCTTTCTAGGTCTGCTTTCTCCCTTTGCTGTCAGGAAACTGGTAAACACATCCAGAAGACACTTTTACGAACCCAGATTGTCACACGTGAGAGTGAGCACACCAGCCCTCGGGGAGATCAGTCACATGCCAGGGTTTCTAGTTCTGTCCACTCACAGAGTATCCTGGTCAAGGAGGCCTGTAGAGTCCAGGGGAGGGACAGTGGGTGGAGAAGAGGTGTTTCAGGTCTTAGAGGCATGGTCGTGGCCAGGGCAGGAAGGACCGTTTTCACATTCTCAGTAGCAATGACTGTTCGGGGTTGTTATTGTCCCCACATAGATCCGTGGGGTGGATATGGCTTATCCTGAGGTGGTAGTAAAGTTGGTGCTATACCTGCCGTTTGGTTTAAAGCAGTGGGCTAGGGGCTTCCCTGGTGGCGCAGTGCTTGAGAATCCACCTGCCAATGCAGGGGACACGGGTTCGATCCCTGGTCCGGGAAGATCCCACATGCCGCGGAGCAACTAAGCCCATGCACCACAACTACTGAGCGTGCGTTCTAGAGCCCGTGAGCCACAACTACCGAGTCCGTGTGCCACAACTACGGAAGCTCGCGCGCCTAGAGCCCAAGAGAAGCCACCGCAATGAGAAGCCCGCCCACCGCAAAGAAGAGTAGCCCCCGCTCACTGCAACTAGAGAAAGCCCGCGCGCAGCAAGGAAGACCCAACTCAGCCAAAAATAAATAAATAAAATAAATAAATTTATTAAAAAACAAATAAATAAAGCAGTGGGCTAGGCTGATGTGAAATAATTTCTGGTCTAATAGGGTCTCCAGTTAGGCAAGCCCCACTGTGGAAAGGTGGTAGAAACAACTTGTGAACTAGTTGTGAGACCATTTAGTTTTTCTTGGCCTCAGGAAAGGCAGTTATGACTGATTGAGTGGAAGCCGTTTTCTTTAGCATCTTTCCCACTGTTCCTCTGTCTCCTCTCTATGTACCTTTTTTCTGTGCTTAACTGCTCCCTGGCTACTCAGGACAATCCATCAGGATTCCCCTCTGGCTGGTCTGACCACCCATCCCATGCACTGGACTTTCCCCCTTGCCTCACCCCCATCAAAACCCACCTCTCCTGTACCCCATTGCTTTGGGGCTCTCTGTTCACTGTGACATTGTAAGATGCTGAATTCAGAAGAACTAACTCTGTTAGTCTAATTTAGGTTTATATTTGGTTGGAAAATAGGACCCATAAGTCAAGGATCATTGTTTTCTGAAAAGAAAAATATACTTGTGTGAGGCAGTGCGGAGGAGGGTTGGTTGGGGGGAAGGGGAGAGCAGCACTTGTGAGAAAAACACCGGCAGCGCTGATGTTAACGTGAGTAGATGTTGTGCTGTAGCTGCCACAAAACAGCATTTGGCCTGAGGTCACATTAGTAAAGATGCTGTCTCTAGAAGAGGGAGGTGCTTTACATTGAACATTCACTCAACTGATACCGGTTGTGTGCCAGATATACGACACAATGTTTTGCATCTAGGAAACTTGAAGTTAAAGTTTTGAAGTTAAAACAAAAAAATTGCTGGCCTTGTGGAGCATGTATTCTAGTGGGAAGAGACAGACTATGTGCTATCAGCATAGTTAATAAGGAAAGTGTTCTGTTACAAGGGGATACGTACAATGGAAAAGATGCAGTGGAGAAGGTGATCCAGAGTGTGAGTATGGGGACAGGGAAGACGGGTATTTTAGCAGGATGCTCAGTGTGGGCCTCACTGTGAAGGTGACCTTTCAGGAAAGATGTGAAGGACATGAGGAATTATCCCTGAGGATGTCTGGAGGAGGTTCTTTCCAGGCAGAGGGAACCTCCAGGCAAATGCACCAGGGCAGGAGCATGTCTGTGTGTCCCAGTTAAAGTGAGGAGGCCAGTATGGCAGGAGCAGAGATTAATTGAGATGTGATCAGAGGTACAGCCAGACCATGTAGGCCTGGAGGATGCTGGAAGGGTTTTGACTTTTGCTCTGAGTGGGATGGGCGTTATAAGATTGTTTTGAGCAGAAGAGGGACATGGTATGACTTCTTTATTTTATTTTTTAATAGGTTTTATCTCTCTTATTTTTTTATTTATTTAAGCTGGGTTGGGTCTTCGTTGCGGTGTGCTGATTTTCTCTAGTTGTGGCGAGCGGGGACGACCTTTCATTGCAGTGCGTGGGCTCTAGGCGCATGGGCTTCCGTAGTTGCAGAGCGTGGGCCCAGTAGTTGTGGCTTATGGGCTCTAGAGCGCAGGCTCAGTAGTTGTGGCGCACAGGCTCAGTTGCTCTGTGGCATGTGGGATCTTCCCGGACCAGGGATCGAACTGTGTCCCCTGCACTGGCAGGTAGATTCTTGACCACTGCGCCAACAGGGAAGTCCCTATTTTTTAAAAAAATATTTTAATTTTATTGTACAGTTGATTTACAATGTTGTGTTAGTTTCAAGTGTACAGCAAAGTGATTCAGCTATACATATACATATATTCTTTCTTTTTTAGATTCTTTTCTCATATAGGTTATCACAGAATATTGAGTAGAGTTCCCTGTGCTATACAGTAGGTCCTTGTTGGTTATCTGTCTTATACATAGTAGTGTGTGTGTGTTCATCCCAAGCTCCTGATTTATCCCTCCCCTCCACGTTTCTCCTTTGGTAACCATAATTGTTTTTCAATATCTGTAAGTCTGTTTCTGTTTTGTAAATAAGTTTATTTGTATCTTTTTAAAAAAATTAGATTCCACATATGAGTGATACCATATGATATTTGTCTTTCTCTGTCTCACTTACTTCACTTAGTATGATAATCTCTAGGGCCATCCATGCTGCTAAAAATGACATTACTTCACTCTTTTTTATGGCTGGGTATATTCCATTGGACTTCACCTTTAAAAGTATCTCTTTGGCTGCAGTGCTGAGAACAGAACCGGGAGGCAAGGAGGGAGTGAGGCGGTAGGGAAACAGTGGGAAGCCAGTGCAGTGTCCAGGCTGGAGACGGCCATTGCTTCGACTGGGGTGTGAGTGGTGGGTGTAATGGGAAGTAATTAGATTCTGGACACGTTCTGAAGGTGGACTTTACAGCGTTTGCTAAAGGATTAAATCTGGGGTATGAGAAAGAGGAGTTAAGGCGGACACCCTAAATTTTGGACTATGTGAGTAGAAAGAGGGAATTACTCTCACCAGAGATGGGGAAGACGAAGGAGTAAATTTTGGGGGAGAGGGGGCATTATGGGCATTTGGTTTAAGAGATGTTGGAGCTGAGATTTTATTAGAAATACAAGCCAAGTAGTTGGATTGGCAGTTGGACAAATGAGTCTGGAGTTTAAGAGCAATGTCTGGGCTGGAGAAGTAGATTTGGGAGGCGATGCCACATCATGATATTTAAAGCCTTGAGAACTGATGAGGTCTCCAAGGGATGGAGTGATGGCTGTAAAAGAGGAAGGACAAGGACTGAACCCTGGATCGGATCAGATGACACAGCTGAGCAGACTGCGTGGTTCTGACACCGCGTGTAGAAGGCACAGAGACCCGGGAGTCTGATCTTTGCTTTGTACAGGAAACCCCTGGACATCTTTTTAAGATTCAGGAAGTCAGAAAGCATGAAATTCTGGGTTTATAACAAGGTTGGTGTTGATGCTGCTGGTCTTCAGATCACACATTTTTAAAAAAATTTATTATTTATTTATTATTTTTGGCTGCATCGGGTCTTAGTTGTGGCATGTGGGATCTTCGCTGAACATGCAGGATCTTTCGTTGGTGTTCGTGGGCTCTTTGTTGCGGCGTGCAGGTGTCTCTCTAGTTGTGGCATGCGGGCTTAGTTGCCCCGCGGCACGTGGGATCTTAGTTCCCCGACGAGGGATCGAACCTGAGCCCCCTGCATTGGAAGGCAGATTCTTTACCACTGGACCACCAGGGAAGTCCCCAGATCACACTTTTAGTAGCAAGAACGTTCGTAGACCAGGATTCCCACATGGCTGTGCATCAGCTTTACGCATAGGACTTGCTAAATAAGTTCTTCCTTGATCTTGTGCCTAATACTCTGAGAAGGTGGTCCTGGTGAGAGGCCTGAGCATTTTGTAAGAAGCCCCACAAGCAATCCTGGTGCTCAGCCACTTTGGGAACCACCAAGGTCAGTGACAGGGAGTGGCCAGAGAAGGGTCTTAAATCCACATTTAA
>NC_041231.1:85331301-85349072 GCF_002837175.3 Physeter macrocephalus
CTATATTGTCAATTATGAGATGTGATGTTGGGGAATACATGTAGTTCTCTCTACCAAGGGGTATAGTCGGGTGGAAGACTTAGGAAGTGGTTCACAGTTCAGCATAAGGAAATCCTTGCTCTCTGAAATTATTCTCCAGATTGAGTTCTCACTCACTCTTGGAGCAAACAATAGGATCCAAAATTTTTCTAATTTAGGCCTAAAGTGCCATATATATATGATATGGGGGCTCATATCATTTTGGGAAGGCCACAGAACCAGGCTTGAGGCTCCACGGGAACAGAATCCACAGTGTCCACCCTAGGCCAGGTCCCACATAGGACCATTCGCCCCTGTTGCTGGGCACAGATGTCACTGCTCGCACAGCGAGCCCCGCATGCTGGACGTGGACCCTGCGGCGAGGACGGCTGTCACTGCGGCTGCTGACAACTGGAGGTTGTGTAACTCCCACTCACAGCAGCCTTGCCAAATGCGTTCTGCTCGGTCCCAGCCTCTCTGTGTCACCACGTCCTGAGTAGAGCCTGAAATGTGGTCTCCTGAGTGGTGGGGCCTGAGCTCCATGCTGTGTCCACCTGCAAGAATGTTTGGGAAAGTGGGTTTTCCTCTTTTATGGAGGAAGGTGAAAACTTTTCATTATTGTAGTCTTCTTAATTGACTTTCTAGTTACACATTCTTTTATTTTTCCATTAGTTACCCTAGAAATCACAGTATTAATTTGAGACTTATTATATGATCACTTTCATAACTTTTTGGCCTAACCATCAGACAAACCAAGGGAAGAAGAGGCACTCTGACTCTGAGACGTAATGGGATGGAAGTAGGAGAATCAGATGACGGAGCTGTAGATGCACGCCTGCCAAACGTCAGGCTGCGGGCACTGAGTCGCCTGCCATCCAGAGGGGATGGGTGGTATGGGAAGGACCCTGTGACAGCTCTTTCCCTTGTTTCCCTCCCCCACCAGGGAAGGCAGGATCCACTCTACCCAGCGCCCTGTGCATAGTCCCTTCTCTCTGAGGCATCGGGACTTCTGTTTCTGGTGCACATGAGGCAGAATCTTCCGGGCACCAGTATGGATTTTCAACACCTGTGAGTCTGAAAGGACGACAGGTTTTTGTTTGTTTGTTTGTTTTTATTGACCACGGGTTTTTCTGCAACTCTTTGCTAGCATTTGCCAGCCCCTGTGCCTGGGCTGATTTGAATACTCTTTCTTCCTGTGCCTCTTACCCTCCCACTTCCCCTTCCAGCCTTCCACCACCCTTGGATGAGTGGATTTTTGTAATTCTAGCTGTTGTATTTTGTGGACCTGTTATTCTTGTTGTTCAGTGAAGCACATATATTGGACGTGAGAGGTAAAGGAGAATCTGTTGCTCCTGGTCACTCCCTTTATACCCATCACTGCCTTGTTTCTTGTAACTCAGGTTAGATTTTGGTCTCTTGCTCCACTGCGAGACACAAGCCTGAAGAGCTGGGACAGGAAGAGACCTCACAGCCCGATCTGCTGGGTTTTGAGGAATGATTTTCTTTCTTCCCCTTGAACAGGAAAAAGCTTTTTCCACTGGTACATTTAAAGTTCCCCAACTATAGGGAAGTACCAGTTTTGGACAAGTGCCACTCCAACGTAGAATGGTTGGAGAACCTGAACTTTTAAACTCTGGAGGTCTGAACTTTACTGTTGGCCATTGCTGGGTCTGTCTGGTATTTCCAAGGAATATTGGGTGCTGCAAATAGGAACTGAAGGGTTAAACTTGTTAAAACCATTAAACATGTGGGGGAAAAACAGTGCAGATGCAGAGGCATCTGAGGCCTCTTCCTCTTGAACCCCAGCCCCAAAGACCCTCTCCTGCTACGGCTGTCCCTGGCCTAGAACTGAGATGCTCCAGACCCAGCCGAAGGTCACCTCCCTGGTCACACCGGGGTCATGCTCAGTGACCATATGCATCTACCTGAGGATGATCTGGATTCTGAGTCTTGTCTTTAAAAAGGAATCCACTATTTCACCTGTGCAGTGAATATTTATTACAAGTTTTTATATATCATGCCTGTTCTTTGCTAGTGCACCCCAGTTTGCTTTTAGGGAACTATGATATACCACCTGGATACAGCCGGGAGGGCTGTTGATCAATACTGATTACTTCTTTTTCCTGCATTGGAAGGCAGATTCTTTACCACTGGACCACCAGGGAAGTCCCCAGATCACACTTTTAGTAGCAAGAACGTTCGTAGACCAGGATTCCCACATGGCTGTGCATCAGCTTTACGCATAGGACTTGCTAAATAAGTTCTTCCTTGATCTTGTGCCTAATACTCTGAGAAGGTGGTCCTGGTGAGAGGCCTGAGCATTTTGTAAGAAGCCCCACAAGCAATCCTGGTGCTCAGCCACTTTGGGAACCACCAAGGTCAGTGACAGGGAGTGGCCAGAGAAGGGTCTTAAATCCACATTTAAAAGTGTTTTTTTTTTTTTTTTTTTTTCAGAAAGAAAAGGGAGTACCTATATTGTCAATTATGAGATGTGATGTTGGGAAATACATGTAGTTCTCTCTACCAAGGGGTATAGTCGGGTGGAAGACTTAGGAAGTGGTTCACAGTTCAGCATGAGGAAATCCTTGCTCTCTGAAATTATTCTCCAGATTGAGTTCTCACTCACTCTTGGAGCAAACAATAGGATCCAAAATTTTTCTAATTTAGGCCTAAAGTGCCATATATATATGATATGGGGGCTCATATCATTTTGGGAAGGCCACAGAACCAGGCTTGAGGCTCCACGGGAACAGAATCCACAGTGTCCACCCTAGGCCAGGTCCCACATAGGACCATTCGCCCCTGTTGCTGGGCACAGATGTCACTGCTCGCACAGCGAGCCCCGCATGCTGGACGTGGACCCTGCGGCGAGGACGGCTGTCACTGCGGCTGCTGACAACTGGAGGTTGTGTAACTCCCACTCACAGCAGCCTTGCCAAATGCGTTCTGCTCGGTCCCAGCCTCTCTGTGTCACCACGTCCTGAGTAGAGCCTGAAATGTGGTCTCCTGAGTGGTGGGGCCTGAGCTCCATGCTGTGTCCACCTGCAAGAATGTTTGGGAAAGTGGGTTTTCCTCTTTTATGGAGGAAGGTGAAAACTTTTCATTATTGTAGTCTTCTTAATTGACTTTCTAGTTACACATTCTTTTATTTTTCCATTAGTTACCCTAGAAATCACAGTATTAATTTGAGACTTATTATATGATCACTTTCATAACTTTTTGGCCTAACCATCAGACAAACCAAGGGAAGAAGAGGCACTCTGACTCTGAGACGTAATGGGATGGAAGTAGGAGAATCAGATGACGGAGCTGTAGATGCACGCCTGCCAAACGTCAGGCTGCGGGCACTGAGTCGCCTGCCATCCAGAGGGGATGGGTGGTATGGGAAGGACCCTGTGACAGCTCTTTCCCTTGTTTCCCTCCCCCACCAGGGAAGGCAGGATCCACTCTACCCAGCGCCCTGTGCATAGTCCCTTCTCTCTGAGGCATCGGGACTTCTGTTTCTGGTGCACATGAGGCAGAATCTTCCGGGCACCAGTATGGATTTTCAACACCTGTGAGTCTGAAAGGACGACAGGTTTTTGTTTGTTTGTTTGTTTTTATTGACCACGGGTTTTTCTGCAACTCTTTGCTAGCATTTGCCAGCCCCTGTGCCTGGGCTGATTTGAATACTCTTTCTTCCTGTGCCTCTTACCCTCCCACTTCCCCTTCCAGCCTTCCACCACCCTTGGATGAGTGGATTTTTGTAATTCTAGCTGTTGTATTTTGTGGACCTGTTATTCTTGTTGTTCAGTGAAGCACATATATTGGACGTGAGAGGTAAAGGAGAATCTGTTGCTCCTGGTCACTCCCTTTATACCCATCACTGCCTTGTTTCTTGTAACTCAGGTTAGATTTTGGTCTCTTGCTCCACTGCGAGACACAAGCCTGAAGAGCTGGGACAGGAAGAGACCTCACAGCCCGATCTGCTGGGTTTTGAGGAATGATTTTCTTTCTTCCCCTTGAACAGGAAAAAGCTTTTTCCACTGGTACATTTAAAGTTCCCCAACTATAGGGAAGTACCAGTTTTGGACAAGTGCCACTCCAACGTAGAATGGTTGGAGAACCTGAACTTTTAAACTCTGGAGGTCTGAACTTTACTGTTGGCCATTGCTGGGTCTGTCTGGTATTTCCAAGGAATATTGGGTGCTGCAAATAGGAACTGAAGGGTTAAACTTGTTAAAACCATTAAACATGTGGGGGAAAAACAGTGCAGATGCAGAGGCATCTGAGGCCTCTTCCTCTTGAACCCCAGCCCCAAAGACCCTCTCCTGCTACGGCTGTCTATATTGTCAATTATGAGATGTGATGTTGGGGAATACATGTAGTTCTCTCTACCAAGGGGTATAGTCGGGTGGAAGACTTAGGAAGTGGTTCACAGTTCAGCATAAGGAAATCCTTGCTCTCTGAAATTATTCTCCAGATTGAGTTCTCACTCACTCTTGGAGCAAACAATAGGATCCAAAATTTTTCTAATTTAGGCCTAAAGTGCCATATATATATGATATGGGGGCTCATATCATTTTGGGAAGGCCACAGAACCAGGCTTGAGGCTCCACGGGAACAGAATCCACAGTGTCCACCCTAGGCCAGGTCCCACATAGGAACATTCGCCCCTGTTGCTGGGCACAGATGTCACTGCTCACCCAGCGACCTGCATCGGCAGGTGGACTCTCAACCACTGCGTCACCAGGGAAGCCCCTGATTGCTTCTTTTAATGAAGGAGTGGACAGCAGGCCCAAGCTAGACCGACTGGATATGCTGTCACAGGAAAGTGAACCCTGAGCTAGTGCAAGAGTGTGAACATTGTGCGGTATTATATTTTTTAACCCAGTGGTTGGTCCTCAATGAGACTGAGGATCAGTAGTTGCTGCCCCTGTCCCAGCGCTGCCCTGGCTCCCACCTGCCCTGAGCCTTACTTCTTCGGCTGCACCTATGAGTCTATAATCTATATCCGTTATTCCCAACACATTCCCTTTTCCCACAGAGTAAGACTGCTTTTGTTTTTTACAAATAACCCAGCTGATTACTTCACAAAGTACACAATGCTGTGTGGAAGTGACCTCAGATATACAGAGATATTATTGGACAATTTTTATCTTAAAAATAGGAAAACGGATGAGTGATTGAAAAAAAAAACACGTTTATTACCTGTTCCGTATAATTCCTAGTGTCAGGTGGAACTTGTAGGGTTGTTGAGAGGATTTCCAAATGAAAATCTAACAGATGAGTATATGTGATCCTTGCGGAATATAAAGCATATAAGTGAAGGCAAACACAAGATTCGTCAGGAACATAAAATACATGTTAAATAAGTATTCAATGGGATAAGCAAGTTAGCTCAGGACCACGACTTTTTATGGGGGCGAACTCAAGGGGAGTTAACAGTCCCTCTTTCCATCAGGTTAATACTTACAGGCCATGAGCTCTCACGTGCTAGTAGAATCTGAGGAACCCACTCTCATTTACCACCATGACATTGGTCTCTAGGCTTACGCTCTGATACACATCCCACGAAATGAACATAGGTCCCTTTTAAGTGGTTGTCCAGTCTGTGTTCGTCCATCCTGATTAATGGAGACCTCATCACCTTCTGGCTTTGGAGATTGTTCTTTATGAATATCTGTAGCTATTTCCTCTCCCTTTCACCTAGACATAACCCATGGGGCCATATAGAATAAGCCTAATGTCTGTCATTTTTCCAACATTTATTCTTATAATTGAAGACACACATCTTGTCTTTAATTTCACAGAATCTGCATAATCTCAACATCCTAACTGTTCTTTGTCTACTCTCTAGGTTTTGAACCGCTTGTGGAGCATCACTTATATTTCCTGTTATTCTCATAGAACACGTCACCTGGGGTCTTTGCTCTCTGGCTTCTGATTGGGTTTGCCATTAGCAGGCACTTCAGGGACCACTGTGTGGGAGGAGAGAATCCAAGGCATTGCTGGCCACTCTCTCCTCCAGGGCTGCGCTACAGTAATGCCTGCATTCCTCTCCCTTCAGCAGTAACACTTGTTCGGTGACCCCTCTCAGAGGCTACAGCTCTGCTGGGTTCTAAAAACAAATGCCTTCTGCTGTCCCTTCAGTCTAGAGGTGGTAACAGCTTCCGGCTTTTTCTAGTTCCAGGGCGCTCTGCCTTCTATTGCTATTAGCTGCCTACAGCTCCGTAAATAGCGTGGTCATTACACTCTCTCCACCTATCTCTTTGATTTGGCCAACTGTTTCCTTCCAGGACCCTACCAGATTTTGGGCACTCGGACAAAATATCAACAAGAATTTATTCATATTACAACATTGACCCATCATACTAATGCCAAATTTGTCTTACTGTAATATAGTGAGTTAAGAAGTGCTCTGGTGACACTGCTAGAAGGAAGGCAGGGCAGAAAGAGTCTGGTAATTAATGTGTGAGATTCAGAGACCCTATGAGCAGCGGCTGCCCTGCTGCCTTCTCTCTTTCCCTCTGTCTCTCTCTGTTTCTTCAAAAGAAGAAAGAAAAACATGGAGCAGTGCCTCCAAATTTCAGCCAAACTATTCATCAAGCCAAAGAATAATACACTTTGAAACATGCAACATGTACTTCAAACATATGTTGATAAGAAACTACTAAAATATTAATTCCACCAAAATGAGAGAGGGTATAAAACAGAGAAAGTGTGCACACCCATGTTCATTGCAGCATTATTCACAAAAGCCAGGAGGCAGAAGCAAACTGTGCATTGACAGATATATGGGTAAAGATTATGTGATATATATACATATAATTGAATATTATTCAGCTTTAAAAAGGAAGGAAGTCTTGTCATTTGCTACAGCATGGATGAACGCTGAGGACTTTATGCTGAGTGAAATAAGCCAGTCACAAAAAGACACGTACTGCATGATTCTACTTACATGAGGGGTCTAAAGTAATCAAACTCTTAGAGACAGAAAAGAGAATGGTGGCTGCCAGGGCCAGCAGGGAGAGAGAATTGTAGTTTTTGTTCAGTGGGTATAAAGTTTCAGTTTTGCAAGACGAAGAAGTTCTAATGCTCTATTGCACAACAATGTGCATATATTTAACACCACTGTACTGTACACTAGAAAATGATTAAGCTGGTAAATTTTCTGTTATATGTTTTTTTACTACAATAAAATTAATTAAGCCTAACTCATTGAGAAACAAAACACATTACTTCCTTGATTAAAATGTATTAGTAAGGCCTATATTTAAAAAAGAGAGAAAGGTGTAGGCTACAGAAAACTGGACATACAACACAGGAGAAAGACAGAGAGATCCTTTCTGCCTCATCTGTCATCCATGGACCAGCAGAATCAGCATTATACTTACTGGATAGAAAACCAAGTTCACAGGTCCCATCCTTGACATCCTTACTCAGTATGCATTTTAGCGGGATGCTCAGGTGACTCCACAGCACTTTACTTATTTTTAAAAAATGTTTATTAGAGTATAGTTGATTTAAAATGTTGTGTTAGTTTCAGGAGTACAGCAATGTGATTCATTTATACATATACGTATATCCACTCTTTTTTTCTTTTTTAGGTTCTTTTCCCATATAGGCCATTACAGAGTATTGAGCAGAGTTCCCTGTGCTGTACAGTATCCACAGCACTTTAAAGCACTGCCCAGATGGTGGTGGAGGGACATCCTGGGAGGGTGGCTCTGCTCCAGATGTAGAAGATTCCAGTCCAGGTGGGAGCACATCAGAAGGTCCCAGGAGGTTATCTCCAAAAAGGAAAAATTGATAGAATGCCCAAAGTAGCCTCACTTCTTGAAAGAATCATATAAATAGAAGAAACATCAAAGTTCAATTAATGAGAGCTACACAGAAAATAATCAGACAAAAACAAAGGCAATTATTAACTCAAGGAGAACAAGAGGTTGTGCAGAAAGTGAGAAGTAGTAGAGTTTACATATGAGTGTATTAGTCATGTAAAAGAAAAAGCTGAATGAACTAAACATGATCACTATATAAATAAACTGGGAAAATGAAGGAATGGGAAGCGTGAAAGAAAACAATGACTATTAACTATTGCATCAGCCACTGTGTGATGCGACAGACAGTGGCTGCAACAGAAAAATCAAGCAACAGTTCTAACAAGGCATTTTGTTTAGAGACTTGGAAGTAAAAGCCAAAAGAATCAGCTAAAAAATACGGAAAGTGGTCACCTCTGGGAAGGCAGAAATTGAGAAGAATCAGAGAGGACTACAATAATAGTCTATTTCATGAGAAAGCTAGCACAGATATTTGACCTCTTAATTTACAGATTAAATTAACCACACTGGGAATTCCCTGGCAGTCCAGCGGTTAGGACTCAGCACTTTCAGTGCTGTGGGCCCGGGTTCAATCCCTGGTCGGGGAACTAAGAGCCCGCAAGCTGTGTGGCACGGCAAACAAACAAACAAACAAACCACAAAAATGAACAAGTATGAAAGTTTATGCTTAATGACAACTGAGTACAACAAATGACACTTGAGAGCTGACTAAAATGCAAGAATACTCGAATGGAAACATGCAGCCATAAGTGTGTGAATGACATCAACCCGGAATAAAAACATGAAAGAATACATCTGTATACACCTATCTGGATAAATAGATGCATGAATGAATTCTCTTTCCCTGTTACCTTACTGGGCACCCTGTGAACCAGGCACGGAGGGAACAGTACCTGACTAGAGTCCCTCATTACCTTCTTGCTTCCAGGCAGGTCCTGCTGCAGAAAGCGCTCCTGTCAGCTGCCTCAAGTCTGTGGGAGGTGCCCCCTAGTACACTCTGCCAGCAGTGCTTTACCCGGGTGGGGCTAAGGTTGTCCTGACCAAGAAGAGCACCACTCACCTGTGTGCCCCAAGACCAGAAGTCAGGAAGGACTGAGGATCAGACGGAGAAATCTCACCTCCCCATCTGCCCTGCAGAAATCAGTCTGAACTGATGGAGGGAGATGCTGATGCTTGATTGATTCCCCTACCTTCTGGGTTCCTTTACTCTCTCACCTCAGCCCAAGGGTTCCCAGCAGTCACATCACCCTAGAAGCAGACTGACCCCTATTCCTCATAATCAGGAGACCCCAAAGCCCTGTCCCTGTCTCCCTCCCCTGATATCACCCTTCAGCTCTGCTTCATCACATGAAGGTTACAACTGTTCAGGGGAGAGTCCCCCACCCAGGGTCAGCCCCTGAACACTGGCCCCACGTGCATTTTCTCCCAGCCCTTTGTGCTTTGCTGTGAAGCTGTCAGTCACTGGGAGCTGGAGGGGAGGGAGAGGTGGAGAATTTTTAGTGCCGCTTCAAGGCAGAGAGATAGACCTCTCCTTCTCCCCAGAATCTTACTCACTGTCTCTTCCCAGACACGTGAAATAAAACACAGACCAGACACGTACATTTAAAGAGCAATTAAAACTTTTAATATGAAATTATACAGATATTGCTGACATGAAGTAATGCATATACAGGTGTGACAGGGTGTGAAGGGAACCTCAAGTTTCCAAAAATCTGCTATTAGTCATTTTGGGAGAAGCCACAGTGAGGAAACTTACTGATAAAGCTTGTTTGTAATAACAGAATTATTATCCATGTATTCTATTATAACATAAAAAAACAAAAATAGAGTTAGTGACTAGTGTAGTGCAGCTGCAGCCACCTCACATATATGAACGCTTTTAATCGTCCCCACCACAACTGGAAATAAACACTATTTTTCTCATTTCATAGATGAAGAAACTGAAGCATCAAGAGGGAAAGTGTTCAGCGACATAGAGAACAGTCTAGTGGCTGCCAAGGGAGAGCAGGGTGGGAGAGGGTAGGAGTGGGAGTTTGGGATGAACAGATGCAAACTGGTATATATAGGATGGATAAACAACAAGGTCCCATTGTATAGCACAGGGAACTATATTCAATATCCTGTGATAAATCATAATGGAAAAGAATATGAAAAAGAATGTATACATATGTATAACTGAGTTACTCTGCTGTACAGCAGTAATTAACACAACATTGTGTTCAATAATTCAACTATACTTCAATAAAAAATAAATTAAAAAAGAGGGAAAGTGCTGTATTGTAAATCAACTACACCTTAAAAAAATAACAAATAAAATAAAACATAAAAATAATAAGAAAAATAACAGAACACACACAAAAGGGAAAGTGCTAGTAAGACCAGAAAAGGGAGCTGAATTCAGGGCTCTGGCGGCAGATTCTAAGCTCCCCCAGTGGAACTGATGGACGCAGGGTCTGACAACGAGGACTGAAATCCCAGTTGTGTGAGGTCATTATGGTCACTTGGCTCCATCTGGCATTGATCCAGGTCTTGTAGGCTAACGGCTCTGGGGAAAAGGAAAAACCAATAAATAAATGACCAATTGGCTGCAGAATATTGCTCTTTATTCCCTCAGAGATTCTCCTTCAGTTGCTCCAAAGTCAGGTTCTGCCTTTCTCTGAGGGAAGAAAACACCCCGCCTATTTTGCCCCCTTTTTGACCAGCCCTTGCTGGACTCCTCCCCTGACTCCCCAACATCATCACCTGTCCCTGCTTCCACCACCCTCCACGACAGGGACAAAGATCGGCAGGACGAAAGGACAAGATCCAGGAGTGGAAACCCAAAGCCCTCCCGCCTTAAGCCCGGACCCATCCCCCACACAGTGCGAGGCTCCGTCACAGACGGGTCCCGACTCCGCGTTCCTCCAGGCCTGGGAGTGGACGCACACACAACTCCTTCCTCTCCTCCGTTCTCGGGCCTCCTGACCTGCACAAGAACCTGTTCCACTGCCCGGCTCCACCTCAGGCCCTGACCTCCACCTGCAGCGCAGCCTCCTGCCCGCCCCCAGCCCTGAGCCAGCAGCTCCTAACTGGAAGGCCCATCAGGAAGCCCAGATGACAGCAGCCCCGTCTAGAAAAACTGGGCTGCCACAGGCCCTGCCCCTGACCTGACCCTGGAGCGCCCCTGGCTTGCAGAGGCCTGGCCTTGCCTCGAATCTCACTCCCCGCCCAGGCTCTCAGGGTGCACTTGGGCTTCCCTGCTCCTTCCTGGTCCACCGGCTCCTGGAATCCCAGCTCCACCCCAAGTGCTGCTGCTAGGCTGAGGCTGCACAGTCCCTCCTGCCCTGTTCCAGGCAGGGATTCAACCAGGACCGCCCTCCCTTCCTGTAGGGATCTGCTGCTCAATGTGGATGGGGGGGACCCCACCAGCCCGAGGCTGTACCTGGCCCCCTCTGCACCCTGGGACTGCCACTGCCACCCTCCACCTCCCACAGCCAGCGCCCCGTTTGAATTCCTCTTTCATTTAATATGCACCGCAAGGTCAGTATTGGAGGAAATCCTATTGAGCTTTGCCACCTGAAATCATAAACATTTGTATGGGACATCAAAAATTTAAAAAGTAATTTTGAGAAATTAGCACATGATCTTCACACTGTTTTCCCAGCAAATGCCCCAGTGACATACAAGACAACTGTTTCTGCCCCAAGGGAACCAGAGCACATGTTCCCTGGGGGTGGGGGGGGTGGGGAGGGGCGGGGGTGCCCCAGGTGAGAACAGGAGCAGCTTCAGAGCTGCCCGGCCCCCTGCTCTGGGCCCTGCGTGGACAGAGCCTCTTGCTGTGGGGCAGGGTAACCAACCATCCCTGTATGCCCAAGGCCAAATGATAAGGGAATTGGGCTCGTGGATGAGAAACTACGTCCCCAAGCGCGCCGGTGACACAGAGAGGTGGCATCAACAGAAGGAGCTGAGTCTCCGCACACGCCACCCTTTCACTGTTCCACGCTCTGCCTTTGCTCTTGGCCAAACACAAAGCTCTGCTGCTCTTTTCCTCTCCCCTCAAGCAACCTGATTATGGGGAAATCAATGTGACCATCCCCTTCTCCAAACCTACAGGGCAGTGACCACCATGAGCAAGGGAACTGGCTCAGGGAGGGCAAGGTGAGGCCACAGAACGCAGACCCAGTGCCCTCCTCTAAAGAGCCCTTGGACTGTGTCCTGAGGGACTGGACAGGAAAGAACCCGGAGGTAAGATAAAATCAGTGACCCCAGTTGTCCAAGGATTGGCTGGTCTCCTCTCCCCAAATGGTCAAGGGGTATCTGCTCACTACTCCTCTATATTATGGGCAAGGAAATTCCAGCAAGTATGGAGGCATATGATGGGAACTTGAGAAGGATGCAGGCTGGGAGTGACCCAGAGGAAACAAAACTCAGAAGACAGTTCATGGAGGAGGATTTGGAGGGGTTGCAAAACATCTCTAAGTGGGGCCTCACAAGGGAGCATCACAGGCAGGGCTCTGGCACCATCCACTGACCCCTAGTTTGAGCCTTATTATTCTTCTACTTGGATTCTTAATACTGGCTGAAAAATTGGGGGACAGAAATACAGACAGGAAATCACCTTTCCTCTGAATTCTTCCTCAGTTTTTAACCCTTCCTCACCAGGTCACAAACACTTTACTTCAAGTTCCCTCTGATTCCAGGATCACCTAGACGCTCCCAACCAGCACATGATCCAACACATGCTCCCCAGACAAGCCCTGGCGAGCCTGAGAGTAGAGAAAAAGAGATGAGAACAAAAGGAGCTGCAACCCCCACTGCTGCCCAGTCTCACCCAGAGCAAGGAGAGGCCCCGCTGGACACTAAGGGCCCCAGCCTGGCCCTGTCCTTGGGCAGGACCAAGGGGTTAGAGCAGACGTGGCTCCCATTCCCCTCACAAATAACCCAATGTCCAGCTCTTGGAACAGAGGCTTGTCATCCTCTCATATCTGTGCAGAGGGACACGAGGGGGACCCTACATCCCAGGCAGAGCCCCTCCCATCCACACTCCCTCCCCAGATTTCTCACCTGGGCTCCCCACAGCTGATGCTGTCTTCTTCTTCTTCAAGTAGCAAAGGACACAAAAGCCTGATGATAAAAACAAGAGCAAAGGCAGCAACACCCAGGATGGTCCGCCACTGACTCTGATGCACCAGGGTCTCTCCTGAGAAAGAGCCTTATTATATATTTTTCGGGCACCCAAGAGCCACAGGCCTGCTCTCCTCTCTCTGACCTTGACCTCTGACCCAGGGTCACAACCCCCTCCAGGATCACCCCAGGCTCACCAGAGGGCGCAGTGTGTGCACCGTGATTCCCGCTGTGTTCCACGTGGCACTCGACACGCTGCTGTTCCTCTCCTTGGGGAACCCTTATGGTCACCCAGGTCCGGTAGGTCCCGTTCCCATCAGGCAGGACACCCCCAGACCGCTGGGCCTCCTGGCTCATGTGTTCCTCATCCCAAAACCAGGCCACTGAGATATTCCGGGAAAAGAAGCCAAAAGCCCAGCATGTGAGGTTGACTGTGCCCTCCAAGTCCTGGCTGCGGGTCACGTTCACGGCTGGGGGCCCTGGGGGAGAAAGCACAGAGCCAGTGAGGCCCAGAGCCAAGCCCTGCTCCCTCTAAGGGAGACGGAGAGAACACTCTCCACCTCTGGCTGAGCCCTTGTCCACCCCAGACCTGCTCCAAGTCTGTTCTGCACCCTGGGGCGCAGTTCCTTCAGCCGGGCAGGAGGAGGGGCTGGGATGGGGCCTCACTGTCTTGGATCCACGTGTCGATGCTGAGGAGGGGGCCGTGCGGGGTGGGCTCTTGGGGACCAGGAAGGAACTTTCTGCGACAGGCAGGCTGGGAGCCAGGGGGCCCACCCCAGTCTAGGGGCTTCCTCTCCTGCCTGACACCCACCTTCCCTGGTACAGTTTCTGTCGGAGGGCCCACTGCTCCCCTGGATAATTGTCACTGGTGCGGTTCATTCCTCTCCCCACCTGCCCATCTTTCTATAGGGATTTAACAGAGCAGGAAATTGCAGGACACCACGCCAACAGAGCATATATGCACCCAGAGGACAGGGAGGGTCTCCGTGTGCCGAGTCAGGGTGGGGAGGCTCTAGGGGTCTGGGGGAGAGGAAGGGCCCTGGTCCAGGAGCAGTACCTGTTGTCTCCCTGAAGCCTGTCCAGGATTCCAAATAACCTCGCAGTCTTCCACAAAGCTCTCCCTGCACGTGGGCCCAGTAATACTTGCTGTAAAAGCCATCCATGTCCCTGGACTTCTCCATTTCCATGGCCAAGGTTGGACCCAACGACTGGGGCACTGTAGATCGATGGGTCTCCAGGTGACAGGAGAGGAAGAGCTCCCCATCTTGGTAGAGAAGCCTGAAGCCCCAGGCGTGGTTGTCTTCTCAGATTTCACAGCCCACGATCTCCCGGAGGGAATTCACACCTGCACCCCACCCCACCAGCAGTGACTCCTCCAGTCCCCTTGTCCCTCTGTCCTCACACCCAAGTGAGAAACTCCAGCCAGAGGGCTCCCTCCCTGCTCCCCTCCATGTCTTCCCAGTGCTGCTGAGTCATGGTCACCACCCTGCTGAACTCACAGACCCCTATCCTCTGGCCCCTGCCCCCAAATCCAGTGAAACGCCTCACAGCAGTCTCGGACCCCCCCATTCTCACCTCCTTTCTCCTCCTGCAGGGCCAGGATTTCTGCTAGAAGCTCTCTGAGGTCCTTCCGGTCTCTGTCAAGTCCTTGGACTCTGTGTCCCACGTCTCAGCTCCCAGCTCTTCTGCCCACAGTCCCCGGGGTTCTACCCTGCCTGTCTCACGGTCATAGCGCAGGAAGGCCTGGCCATCCAAGTCCCCAGCGAAAAAGCTGCACTGCACAGATCCATCCCGGGACAGCACCGTGAGGTTGTAATGAAGACTGTGTGATCCTGGGGAAGGGGAACCGCAGATGAAACAGCTTTCCGGAAACAAGTGCACATCAAACGTTTACCAGACAAGTTCTGCTGTCCTGACCTGCTCCAGGTCTTGAGGATGCAGAACATGCACGTGTACAAGGGACCACAATGAGAATTTTTCCAACACAGGGGAGAAAAGAAAAAGAGAAGGGAAGGAGAGGGGAATTGAGGAGTGGAGGGAGGGGTGGAGATGGGCAAACATGCAGGACAAGTGCCAGGACAGGGAGGCACCGGCTCCCTAAGGGTCCAGGCAGGAGGCCAAGGGGAGAGGCTGGCCTGGAGGAGACAAGGGAGAGGCAGGAAGACCCAGGGTGAGGGGAGGTGAAGTCAGAGGGGAGGGATGGGCAGTGTCAGGCCCAGGATCAGAGGGATCCCTGGTCAGAGGTGGGTCAGGTGAGATGGAGAGGGAGGGCTGCTGCCCGTGGGGCAGGCTCATCATGGACAAGGTGGGCTCAAGGGAGGGTGAGGCACGAGGCAGAGGGGCCTGAGGGGCTGGGCTGTGGCCCTAAGAGAGTGGAAGGTGGGCCAGTACCCCTGGTGGAGGTGAAGCGGTGGGTCTGGGCCCAGAGTGCAAGAAGCATGGTGAGGCCCCAGGTGGGGAGGTGGCTGGACCTGCCGATGCGGGGGACACAGGTTCGTGCCCCGGTCCGGGAGGATCCCACATGCCGCAGAGCGGCTAGGCCCGTGAGCCATGGCCGCTGGGCCTGCAAAAAAAAATAAAGACCCAGTTATCATTAGCACCAGAGCTCCCCCTGGTGATGAAATAGGGTAATGGGGATGGAGCGAATTCACACTGGGCAAAAGTTCCCCAGAAATGTAAGGTTAGTGAAAGCTGGGGGGAGGTAGGAGCCATGCAGGTGTCTTATCCTTGCAGGTAAAACACCCATGAGGGAGGAGTCTGCTGGTGGTCTAGTGGTTAAAATTTGGCGCTTTCACTGTGAAGGCTCAGGTTCAATCCATGGTCGGGGAACTGAGATCCTGCAAGCCACGGGGCATGGCCAAAATAAAAAATAAAATAAAATAAATTTTTTAAAAGAGCCATGAGAGGAGGAGAGGACCCGGTGGTGGGAAAGGGGGTGAGGGTGAGGATGCCGTAGCAAGGGATCAGAGAACCACAGAGGGGAGGGGACAGCAGGGAGGGGCAGGACAAATCCTGAAGGGGCACAAGTGATGGCAGGGGAGAAGGCAAGGAGAGAATCAGCGGTGGGAACACGGGCACAGCAGAAGATTAGAGTAAACATTGGCGGGGGAGGGGCGAGGTGCGGCGTGCAGACCACAGAAATCACAGGAACAATCCCTTGGCTCCAAAGCTGTCACACTCTAACTTCTGTCAGTGAAAATAATCAATAAACAATCTATAATAAGAATAGAGAGTTTTATTTGAGCCAAATTAAGGACTAGTCCAGAAGCCAGCTTCCTAGATAACTCTGAGAAACTGCTCTGGAGAAGCAGGGTTTTCAGCACACTTGTGGGATTTTTTTGTTGTCGTCGTGTTTTGTTTTGTTTTTCTTCTGGCCTCGCCGGGCCAAAATCTTAGTTCCGGGACCAGAGATGGAATCTGGGCCCAAGGCCGTGAAAGTGCCGAGTCCTAAGCACTGGACCGCCAGGAATTCCCCTTTAGCGCAGTTGTATATCTTGTCAGAACAAAGAACATTAAGCAAGTCAGGGCTACATTTCTCCAAGGTTTAAAAACAAACAAACAAACAAACAAACAAAAACAGACCAGCATGTACACATACAGCACATACAGTATGGCCTTGGCCCCTGGGAAGGGAGTCTTATCATCAAAGGTGAACCAGCGTTGGAGTCCCAGAAAGAGGGGCATTTAGTCTTTAGTTTTAACATGGACATTCTTTTTATTTATTTATCTACCTATCTGTCTGCATTGGGTCTTTGTTGCTGCACGCGGGCTTTCCTCTAGTTGCGGCATGCGGGGGCTACTCTTCATTGCAGTGCACGGGCTTCTCATTGTGGTGGCTTCTCCCGTTTCAGAGCACAAGCTCTAGGCACACAGGCCTCAGCAGTGTGGCTCGCGGGCTCTAGAGTGCAGGTTCACTAGTTGTGGCGCATGAGTTTAGTTGCTCCACGGCATGTCGGATCCTCCTGGACCAGGGCTTGAACCTGTGTCCCTTGCATTGGTAGGTGGATTCTTAACCACTGTGCCACCAGGGAAGTCCCTAACATGGACATTCTTTACTTCTGGTCAATGTGCCCTTTCCTTTAATAATTAAAGCAGACGTACAATATATGTCTGGCAGGCCACAAAGAGGCAATTTACTTAGTGCAAAATTCAACTTAGTTCATGTGTAAGCCAGAATGACTTCCCTGTATCTGAATATGTGAAAACATTTTTTGTCGCTTCCCTCAGTGAAAGTCAGGATCGGCCACGGTGCCCACAGCAGTAGCAAGTGTGGTTCAGGGCCCTTGGGCCCTTCCTAGAGCTCCTGGTCACTAGAAAGAGACCCCCAACTCCAAGGACTGAGGCCCTTGAGCGCTGCCTGCCTGGAAGCCCCCTGATTCCCGAGGCCAGAAACGGGAAGAGGGCAGAGCTGAGAACAGGAGGAGAGGACAGGGCTCAGGGAGGGCGCCCCACACACCGGTGGGAAGTGGCCGCCTGAGCGTCGGACCTCCAAGAGCCCTTGAACGCCTCTGACGGGAGCAACCTGGTCTTGGGGGCAGCCTTCCCACCCAGGGCAGTCAGAGGACGGGGATGTGTGAGGAAGAGGAAAGCAGGGAGGGCGGGTGCAGCAGGGGGAGCAGAGGGTGGGAGTTGGAAAGAGACTGAAAAGCGGGAACGTGCTGTGGTGGCCACAGGCCGCGAGCCGCTCCCGACCCTCCCCGACCTCACCCCGCCCCCCACTCCCCCCACTCCCCCGCCCCCACTCCCCACCCCGCTGCACCGCAAGTGAGACGGTCCCCGCGACGCTCACCGAATCCCCCCCCCCGGACCCTGGAACCGCCCCAGGCT
>NC_041231.1:85349097-85413174 GCF_002837175.3 Physeter macrocephalus
CCCCCGACCCTCCCCGACCTCACCCCTCCCCCCACTCCCCCCACTCCCCCGCCCCCACTCCCCACCCCGCTGCACCGCAAGTGAGACGGTCCCCGCGACGCTCACCGAATCCCACCCTGAAACCTGAAACCGCCTCAGGCTCCCGGCTGAGGACCTCAGTGAACGCCACTCACCAGCGGCGGTAGCCGGGAGCACAGAAAGGGCAGCGCCGGCTAGAAACGGCAGGACGAGGAGCAGCCCTGGCAGCCGCGCGGAGCTGGACCGCTGGTTGGCGCTGTTTCTCCCCGGGAGATGCCGCCTCCTGGCCTGTGGTCAAGCGTTTCACTGACCGGCCCTGCTCCGTTCCTTTGCAACTTGCTTCTCCTTCCTCGCCGCTGCGCCTTCTTCCTTCTCGCTTGCTCTCCTTATTCTCCTTTTCTTTCCTTCCACTCTCACCCTCAGCGGTTGAGGGGTTTTAGCTGTGCTGGCCCAGGACCTGGGGATTTTATCTTTTGTGTGGCAGCTTCTAGAGGGCCTGTCGCTGAGGCTGTGATGTGAGGCCGTGATGAGGATGACGGAGGAGGAAACGGGGCCTCCTCTCAGCTCGCTGCCTTGGGCGCTTCTCCGCAGGGGCCCCTTAGGCTAACGCCCCTCCTGGAGTCTTAACCACTGGACCACCAGGGAAGTCCCCGGGTTGCATTCCTGGGCTTCTGCACCCATCTTCTTAAAAGAGAATAGTGTATCTCTTCAGAAGGGACTTCATCCAGGAAAAGTAGGTGGATTACTTTCAGGGCCTGGAATATACTGATGTTATTTATGTTTTAATGATGTTTTCCACCACCTAAACTCATTAGGAAACTCATTGAGGTGAGAAATGTCTCTCATTAAAAACAATCCAAAAAAAAAAAAAAATCCAGATAACTTCTCCAATAACCACCTGCATTGGCCCTTTAGCTCTCCTCCCTGCTGAGGACCCATCCCTGGATTATCTTCTAACATCCATCAGTTCCGCTCTCTCTGGTGACAATCTGCAGGAACATTTAAATTTTTTTGATGCTCTGGCGATTCTCAGCTCTTCACAAGCAAACTAGACCAGAAAACTGCAGTCTTGTGCCTCAAGCATTGGCTTGGATTGGACTCAAAGCACTTCCTCTTCAAAGGGCAGCACTTTGAAAACTATAAACCTGTTTTGTTAGTCATGATGGAAAGAGATTTCTGGAGTTTCAAGTACCAAATCTACCTGAGGAAAAAAAGTGCATTGATTCCTGGTTTTGGCAATGTACTACGGTACGTGAGATGCTTTCATTGGGGTAAGATGGTTGCGTGGGACATCTCTGAACTATTTTTGTAATTTTTTTTGGTGAGTCTAGAATTATTGCAAAATCAAAAGAAGGAGGAGGAGGAGGAGTGGGGGGAGGAGGAGAGAGGAGGAGGGGAAGAAAAGGAAGAAAAGGAGGAGGAAGAGGAGGGACATTAAAAAATGTCCTTAATGAGAAATTGAGGACATTCCAGGAAAAGGGACTCTATTCCTGAGATTTTGGCTCCAACTCTATTGTGGCTTCCGACCTTAGTAAACTGGATTAGTGAACATGTCTAATCGCAATGACTCTTTGCCTAGACAAGAGGCACGGTTGTGTAGAAGCCCGCCTCACCATGCCCTGTCACATGTCCCATGAGTCCTTCACTCTTGGGCCTTCAAAAGCGGGGCAAAGTGTCCCTCACCAGCAGGAGGGGGCTCTGAGTAATTCCCATGGACCAGCCTTAAAGAGTGATTTTGCCTGGAGTATCTTTCACACTTATCTCCCGCAGGACCCCAGCAGGGCCATTGGAGCTCGTAGGTGACTGATGGAGGATTTTGGGATTTAGGATCTTGATTATGTCATCTGTGAAGACTTGCCCAACATCTGGCATGGTCTGGAAGATGACATCAAGGAGGGTATATGCAGAACCCTGGGAATTGGAGAGTTGAGTCACTTGAGAGTCTGAAAGCTCAAGAGCAGCTGCCTTCTCTTGGGCACAAACCAAGATTGAGGGGATTGAAAATACATTGTATCTCCTTGGTCCCCACGGGCACAAGCTTATTTGTGACCACAGCTGCTTCATTGGCACGAGGCTAAGGAAGCCTTGGGTTTCTGCAGGGTGTAGAGGAGAGCAGCAGATGGAAAGGTGGAGAATATAGGGCCCTGAACTTTATTTGATATCTGCTAGAAATGCGAGGTGCTGCATTTACAAAAAAGTGTAAGGATACCAATCTCAGGATACCAGGGGAAAGGCATGAATGAAGACCATCTGTAATATGTTGGCAGGAAAAACTGAGAGGCATATACATTTAGGAGAGGTGTCCTTATCATACATTTGTAAATTTTCCAAGATGTGGGAATGTTTCAGACACAACTTTTAAAGAAACAACACAGTCTGCATGGATGGTGGAGCTTATTTTTTAAACCCAGTATATGTCTTACTGTATATTATTTCCCAAATGTGTTTTTGCTCATTTGACTATTTAAAATTTTTACCAAACTTATACATGTATATAATTTTAAAAGGCATAAGGTCTTACAAGACTTATAACAAAAAGCTGTGGACCTTATTACCACTTTCCCAATCTTTAGTTCTCTTTCGCTAGATGCAAACATTTCAATACTCAGTTGGCTTTTATCTTCCTATTTTTAATAACAAGTTGTGTCAGTCAGGGTTGAGTGAAGGAACTAGAGATTATTCTAGGTTTATTAAACAGGAAGGCATTTTACAAAGGATGTTAGGAGCTTTTGAAATCTTTAGAAGGGCTGAAGGAGCAAGTTCTCAGCTGAGCCTTATGGAATGACAGCCAGAACAATGTAGATATATTTGGTGTTCCTTTAATGGCTTGTATATAAGTTTATCACTAATCTGTCACCAAATTCTCCTTCAACAGTGTAGTTTCCCTCTCCATTCAAATACATGACAATCAATTTTATCTTTTTCTTGGGCGTAGACTTCTGTAGCCAGGTGAAGGAATTCTCTTTATTCCTGAGGCCTTGGCCCCAAACTCCTGTTTCAATCTGGACCTGTTGATCCCTTATTGTCCCTCATAGGTGCCTCTTGGGATGTTCCTGTAGCATTTATATATATATATAATATTATATATATTTGTATACATATACACAAATATATATACAATGTATATATACAAATTGTAATATATATACAAATATATATAATATATACACAAATGTATAAAATATAGTGCATATCTATTATGTATACAAAATATATATTTTTATATAAATATATATACATATATATAAAAAATGATACTGTTTAAAACCTGAAGGTGACAAATTATTCTGGATTAGATATTTATGTATATAAAACAGTACTGCTTAACACCTGAAAATGACAAGAGAAACTCTGGAACTTTCTTGACCCAGGGACAGGAAAGAATGACAGGACCATTGGTTGCCATGGACACTGCTTCCACAGCTGCATTGCTGTTTTGACTGTCATTACATGTAGTTTGAAGGACTGTGCTATGAGAAAAAATATAGCTTTTTCTTGATTTAACAGTGATCTAGGCAGGACAGACAATAATAGCTCTACTTAATTAATGGATAAACTAAGGCTGAGAGAGATTACACACTCTATAAAGGGGCAGAACTAGATTGGAACCCAGGTTTTCTGACTTTTTCTTTTCTGGTGTCTGTTTTCAGTCTGTAACTCATCTATGGTCAAAAAATGAGGAACTCATTTGTGGCAAAAATCATCAGACATCCTACAGTCACTAGAACAAAAACCCCACAAAGGTAGGACACCTGTTCACTACTGTAGCCTCAGTGCTGAAGTCAATGCTTGTCCCAGAGCTGGCATTTAGTAAATATGTGTAGAATGAATGAATGGGTAAATGAATGAACGGTGTAGCTGTTTATAAGTAAGGAAACACAGCTCCAGAAATGTTAAGCGACTCACCAAAAGTCGCTTGTCATATTTTATAAATTACAAGACATGTGGACATATGCTGTGCTCAGTGCCCAGCAAGTGCAAGACAAGGAGGGAGCTGGTGTGTGACCCTGTGAGATGGTAATGCAAGCCAACTTCCCCCTGAGATACTCTAGGCGATCAATTTCCAAGAGAGGCTCATCTCTCAGAGGACCACTACCCAGCCGTTGCCACTAGAGGGCTCATCAAGACATTTAATCAGGAAGATGCAGGCAGTCTGGGAGCCTCTTTTTGTTCAGGCCATTTGTTTCCACAGTTTCTTTTCATTGCATTTCCCCCCTCCCCCATTATCCCTTTTCCCATGCTAGCTCTATATTCAGATTAAATCTTCATTCATGTCAATTTAACAATTTTACCACATCCAAATTTTTCTAATGCCAGTTTTCATCAATCCTGACATTTATGTTATTTGTCTGACTTCACTAGTGAGTTCTGCTTTTTAAACACTTGCAGCTCTGTGATCCAGTATCCAACGATGCATTATACTTCAGCTCCATTCACAAATCGGGTATCAACTGCAAGCAACTAAACACAAGCAGTGAATACTAATCAGAACAAGGAAGAATGGGTCTGTTGTGGTCTCAGTGTGAGAGAAAATGCCTCTGCTCAGGGGTGCATCTGTACCTCACTTTGCTTGCTGCCCCATATGGTTACATGACTGATGGTAAATGTCACTGCTGAAAGCTCCATGAGTTTTTTTTAAGGTTCCCAAAGAGGGTGTAGAACACTAAGATATTTCATAACTTTTGCATCTACATGACAGCAGTGTCCACGAGCTTCCGCCAGGCACGTTGAAGGCAGAAGCTGTTTATATGGCTCTCCACTGTGTCCTCGGAGCCACACATAGTAACTGGCATATGTGTCCTATGTAAAGACCTGATGGATGGTTAAGTGAATCATCACACACCATCTCTCCCATGGGTAGAGCAGAGGAGCTGAAAAACTCTCCTTGGAGGAGAAAATCAAAAATACCTTGAAGCTGCCCTGATTCAGGGCTGCCGCCTTAAAAATTCTTGGGTGGGGTCCTAAGCCAAAAATGGAGCAACTCTGCTTGTGTCCAGTCTTCAAATTCTTTCAAGGGTGAGGCCTGAGATGCTGCAAATATTTTAAAAAGCAGAGTGCACCTGTCAGGGCAAATTAATGCCGTAAATGTCAAAACTGACGACACATTTTCTACTGTTCATTGTACACACGGAGATGGGTTTATTTGTGTCTGCGCGTCCAAAATTCGTTTTCAGGCTGGGGGCTCCCCAAGAATGGGGAGGGTGTCTGGTTTCTCTTGCTTGGCTCAAAACTCAAAACAGATTAAAGACTAGGTCCAAGGACCTGTCATTGAAAGGCTACAGAAGAAAAAGCTGGAGGATAAAGGTTTTATGAGGAGGGTGCTGAGCAGTTATTCATCACTTGAGATTCAGCTCTAATGAGGTAAACAGTGAATGAAGACCTGAGAGTTTAACTCCACCTCTTCCACTTCCACTCTGCCACTCTGAGCGGGGGCTACTCTTCGTTGCGGTGTGCGGACTTCTCATTGCGGTGGCTTCTCTTGTTGAAGAGCACGGGCTCTAGGCGCACGGACTTCAGTAGTTGCAGCTCGCCGGCTCTAAAGGGCAGGCTCGGTAGTTGTGGCGCACGGGCTTAGTTGCTCCGCCGCATGTGGGATCTTCCCGGACCGTGGCTCGAACCCGTGTCCCCTGCATTGGCGGGCAGATTCTTAACCACTGCGCCACCAGGGAAGCCCCATTGAATTGAAACTTTTAAGATGAGACTATTTTGAATTGAGGTGTAGTTGATGTACAATATAAGTTTCAAGTGTGCAACATAGTGATTCACAATTTTTAGGTTTATAGTTATTATAAAATATTGGCTATATTCCCTGTGTTGTACAATATATCCTTGTAGCTTATTTATTTTATACATAGTAGTTTGCACTTCTTAATCCCTTACCCCTATCTTGCCTCTCCCCCCGCCCCTCTCCCCACTGGTAACTGCTAAGTTTGTTCTCTAGATCTGTGAGTCTGTTTCTTTTTTGTTATATTTACTAGTTTGTCCTATGTTTTAGATTCCACATATGTTATAGCATATACAGTATTTGTCTTTCTCCGTCTGACTTATTTCACTCAGCATCATACCCTCCAAGTCCATCCATGTTGTTGCAAAAGGCAAAATTTTCTTCTTTTTTTGTGGTTGAGTAATACTTCATTGTATATGTATACTACATCTTCTTTATCCATTCATCTGTTGGATACTTAGGTTGCTTCCATATCTTGGCTATTGTAAATAGTGCTGCTCTGAACATTGGGATGCATATATCTTTTCGAATTAGTGTTTCTGTTTTTTTCAGATATATACCCAGGAGTAGAATTGCTGGGTCATATGGTACTTCTATTTTCAATTTTTTGAGAAACCTCCACACTGTTTTCCACAAGAGGCTGCACCAATTTACATTCCCACCAACACTGTGTAAGGGTTCCCTTTTCTCCACATCCTGACCAACATTTGTTATTTGTGTTCTTTTTTTGTGGGGGTGGGGGCCTGATTCATAATTTAACAGGTGTGCAGGTCCGGGTACCTTATTCCTGCTGCTCACGGGTCCACTGCTCTGGGGTCAGGGTTTTCTGCTCAAAGGCATGGATGTGCAGGAGCTCTTCTGCTAGGCAAGCGTTCACAAGCCGGTGTCTCTGAAGCAGCGGCTTCCCCTCGAACTTGGCTGACACCACCAGGACTCTGAAGCTGGACGCCCAACGGCTGGGAGTCGTGTCCTGCATTTCCACGTGCTCCGCCCCCAGGCCCCACTGCAGCTTCTCCCGGCGGTACTCGGCGCCGAGTTCCATTGTGGCAGCCCAACGGGGGCGGCAGCCCAGCGGGGACAGAACCCCTGCTCGGACCCCTGCCACACTTATTTGTGTTCTTTTTGATGACAGCCATTGAGACTACATTTAAAACTCTAATGTAATGGGGGGAAATGAAAAATCATGATTGAATGCCAACTCGTTTCATATATTCCACTCAAGACCCCTATTCTCAAGGAATTAACATTCTAGTGGAAGGAGATATACAGTGAATAAATAAATTAAAACAGAAGTTCAACTAGTGATCAACTCCATAAAGGAAATAAATATGGTGATATATAGACCTAGAGTTAGGGGTTTTAGATAAATCACAGAACAGATCATGACTAGATTAGAAAAATAACTATTATTAAGGTATCAAACAATACCTTCTGTAGGGAGAATGTTCAATCACTATTGCTGGACAACTTCACCAAACATTCTCGTTTGTAAAGATGGGAGACTGGACGGGAATGAGAATTCGCAGACATTTTTGTGAGAGGTGACAAATGGGCTTAAATCCTGTTCGGGAACAATTCTTTAAGGGGTGTGCTTGCTCAGTCTCCTCAATCTGGGCAGCACAGTAACAGCATGTGCCAGTTGGGGTCACCTGGATTTTGTACTGCCCTTTAACAATACCGAAAGAAAGACATTCTCTAAACATTGGGCTTTATAAAGAAGAAAGGAGGATTAGCTGAGTGTGGCTGGACTCACATGCTGGAGTGAGCTGTATACAGTCACTAAATAGATGACACACAGAGATATATGTAGCAAACTACAAGTGTCACAATGAGTATGATGAGTAATGTGACTTGGAAACCAGCTACCAAATCTTGTAGTTCAGGGTCCCAAGATTAAGGGCGGGATTTCCCTTACTCTTTAAGGCTTCATTTTTTTCCTTCGGGATGTTTCTGCAGCGTCTTCACCTTGTCGTTTTCAACCTTCAGTACTGTCCAGAGACCAGATGGCCATGCATCTCTCTGTGGGTCCTTAAAGGCAGGAACCATGCCCCCTTTCCTAGCAACATCTTGCAGACGTGGCCACATTCTGGAGATGGAGGCTCCATGGTAAGATGAGGGAGGTGGACTCAGCAAAGTCCCTGCACTTTTGGCAGAACTGCTGACCCAGAGGGACATGGGTGTCTTGGGGGTAATTAGTAAGGGCCAGTTTCCCTTATCCTATGTATCCTTATGCCACTATCCTATGTACAACCCTGGGATCTGTGGAAGCAGCAAAAAGAACTGAGACTGAATTTCCCTCTAGTCCAACTGGTACTCAATTCATACTTGATGAGTGACCAGTGGGCTACCTCCTGTAGACATTGTCTTTTAGCCTGGGTGTTGGGAGGACTTGGATGTGCTGCTTTTGAGAGAACAGAAAGCTGTATCCCTCAGCTAGACAGACCGAGATGAACAGACAGAAAGGCATGGAGTGTTTGACCCCTGCTGGGCACTTAATAACTGTTTTGTTAAATGAATGGATTTAGATATGTGACCTAGACTGAAACAAATATTTGCTTTATTTCTTTGATAATACTTAATGAATATCTCTTATATTTGAGATATTATATTTGAGTTGTGCGTATCTCCCCCAAATAGTTTTTATGACTAAACCTGGTAGATAAGTAAAGGCAATGTTCCTGAGGGCGTAACCATGGCCAGAATTAGGTGATACTCAGAGAAGACAGGCATTCTTCTGAGTGTCCCTAACATGCTTATTCCCAGGGCCAGCCACCTTCCTCATCTGGTGATTCCAGGCCTCCAGACTGGGGGAGGGGAGGGGAGGCCTGAGGACAACACACATCATACTTCATGGTCTTTTAGAGGCTGAGGAGTCTGGTTTGCTCTAGAACCAACTGTAGCCACTGCTGGGATCCTCTTTATGGTGCATGCCAATCCATGGCATGGGGATGATAAACAACTCTGGTGGATGGATTTAGTGGATGCAGGAAACAATTTTCCTAGGGAGAAAGAAAGCGGTTTGTTTTTAAGACTTGGTTCCTCTCTTAATCCTGGTGGTTTGTGATTTAGAAAGATCTATTCAACTCATCTCTATGGCTCCTTCCTATTTACCACTTTCTTCAGATCCTGATACCACTAAAGATACACAATTTCCAAAAATGTTGACGTCATGTAGGAAAAATAAAATTATTTTGATCAGTGGAGTTGGGGGAGGGATGGAAATACGGATAATTCTTTTTTAAAAACTTTTTTTGGTCAAATACTTAAAAGTTAAAAATTTAGCAAGTTTGGTAATACAAACTTTCCTCTTACTTTCTGTACACTGAGTCTTTCGAACCATCTCTTGTTTTTAGTCTCTGTAAGAGGTTAAGAAGGTGCCATTGCCAGTACTTAGAGTCCTGGTTTGGAGTGAGAAAAGGCTCCACCAACCTGGAGCAAGAGTATCTGACTTTTCATCACGAGCCGCATGATCAAAAAGCCACTTGTCTGTGATTACAGTGAAGTTAAGAAGGGCCTCCCTCTACTGATGAATATTGAATGTGATTCAGTGTGTCAAGTACATATGAAGGCTTTCATTCCCTTTTTCCTTTTCTTAGCCATCCTTCAGAGTGCCCTAGTTTCATAGTGTGCTTTTGGTGGAATTAAACTGAACACTTCAACTGAATAAAGCATTACTTTTGGCTTAATCACACTTACAAACTGATCCTGCACTGTGGGTTTGCCTCTTGGGGCAGAGGTCAGTGCACAATGGCATCAGTGACCAACAGGAATGAATGAGGTTTTAATGACCTGCATGAGCTGCCTAACATGTGAGCCGCCCCTGCTGAGATTCCAACATGCACTTCATCCTTCAGTCAGGATGGCCCCAAAGGGCCGGCCCTTCCATGTCCAGCAGAGGCCAGAAGTTGAAGGCTTGGATTTTAGACTGAAAGTCAGCAAGAGGAAGTCACAGGGTGGGCATGGAGTCCTTTTATCTCCCTTTTTAGAAACAAGGCCCCTCAGAAACAGAAAAACACCTAGAGCTCCCCTTTGAGAGCTGTCACCCATTGTCTCTCCAAGACAGAGTAGCCCTGCTCATAAAAACCTACCCAATCCTGGTTTAAAAAAATCTTCTGCAGAATTCCAGAGTGGGTAGTAGTTAATACAAAATAACATAATTTCTGACATGAGGGGATGTCCAAAAATGTTTCCATTTTCTCCTCTTCTCTTACCCGACCAATTTCTCATCTTATAAAAATTTCCAAAGTTTTACATCTGTATTTACTTAATAGTTTAAGCCTCACTCCAGCTCTCACCATGTCTTACGATATTTGTGTTTTTATGGTCCTCTTTCTGCCTGCTTTATCTCTCTCCATACTGTCTTTCCCTTCCCTCCTCTCTCCTTTTCCCTCTGTCTCTCACACCTTCCTTTGTTCCTCAGTTCTGCCCTCAATTTTTATGCTTCTTGCCCCTTTCTCTCCATCTCTGTGTCTCTCTGCGTCTTTGCAGAGCTCTCTCTGTAGGTTTCCTCGCCTTTGACAATTTCTTATGCCTCAGCTCTCCTTGCCCACCTCATCCTCCTTAGGTGCCCTTATTCCTGTAATGTCCTGCACATTTCAGAGCCAGATGGTCACCACTAGGAAGCCGAATCCAACAAAGAGTGCAACAGTGGTGGCAGCGGCAGCCAGGGAAATGAAGGTGATTCTGATGGGTGTCAGGAGCCCAGGGGGTTTCACTGCTGTAACTGAATCTGTTCCCTCTGGTTTAGTGTCTGGATGTTTACTGGTATAATCTTCTGTGGTCCCCAGGTCTGGGGTGGTGTAGTCCTCTGTGGTCCCTGGATCTGGAGTGGTGTAGTCCTCCGTGGTTCCTGGGTCTGGGGTGGTGTAGTCCTCTGTGGTGCCCGGGTCTGGGGTGGTGTAGTCCTCTGTCGTGCCTGGGTCCTCAGTGACATGATCCTTAGTGGTCTCTGGGTCAAAAAGTGATAGAGTTTTCTCTTGTCTTTGAGTTTTCAGGGCTGGTCTCTGGGTCTTTAGTGGAAACATTTTGGCTTGTTCCTACTCAAAAAAAAAAATCTCTTTTAATGTGGAACATTGATGGCCCATCATCATCTGCTTTGCTTATTATTCTTCACAAGTGTCTTGCCCATTCAAATGACACTTCTCCCCATATAATGTGATTTTATTTATTTGAGTTAAGGATCATTTGATATTTTAGATTTAATTCTGATAAAACATTCTACAACATGCACTACAATATGGAGTATCCAGAGCTAAGTCATGTCCTTAGAAGATCTTCTTCACCCAGCCTTTGATTCTGCCCTTTGTGGTTCTGGTCTCTTTCCATGGAAAAGTAAGCCTGGCTCTTTCTAAACCTCCCTTCCCCCTGGGTTGGTATTTCAGTAATCTGGGTATTCAGACTCCATGTTTCTTTGTGTCACCTCTCATCCAGTTATGCCTGGGTCTCTGGTAAACAAGTGAGGCAGGAGCCATGATTCTTATTAGAGATTGAATTCAGGTCGTGGCTTGGTATATGTTTTAGAATGAGGCAGCTCCTGGGTCAGATCTGGGGCCAAAGTGGCAAGATTGAGGGCAGGTAATATTCAAGGTGGTTTGAGGGTAGGAGAAGTCACAAGGGGCTGTGGATGTGGTCTGGTTGGGGTTGATAGAAACACTGAATTGGGTATAAGTAGGAGGAAGAGATGGATCTTTCCACCTCCCACCACCTCTACCTGCAGGGCATCAGGACTGGGAGTTTTTATTCTTATGAATAAGTGCAGCCCACATGGCATAAGTTTTGGAGTTTTCAGCTCCTTTGCTCAAAACAATTCCCCCCTACCTGCTGCCGATTCCTCAGATTCCTCAAATAGGGCTCAAATATTTCATTTCCCAAGGAGAGATGAAATACAGAAAGTTAAGGTCTAAATAATGAACAGCAGAACATTTCCTTAAAAGAGGACGTGAGAAAGATAATGAACAGGACCATCGGAACCTACTCCCCTGTGACAGGGAACTGGGGGTAGGTACCAGGGTCTGGAGCTCCCCAAGGTTCTCTCACCTATTCCACACCTTCACTCAAGACTGGCCCTGCCTGAGTCCTAAGAGCTTCCTTCTTCAGGGATCCCGGCCCCTACCTCTCCAGACCCTGGGGAACCTTTGCACTCTTCTCTCCAAAAATAGTTCACTCACCCAGTTCCAAACACCGGAATAGAAGCAGCAGCAGGAGAAGGGATGAGGCAGCACATTTTCTTTTTTCATCTCAAAAGAATACACATGGGCTGGAGCCCAGGATGCTTTTTCCTCCCTCCTTCTCTCTACTTTTTCTATCTCCCCTTCTCCTTAAGCACAGAGTGGCTGTGGGGTTCATATCTGTTGCTACCAAAGGAATCCAGGATGCCTGGGTCTTCCTTCCTTCTTTCAGGGAGGAAGAGCCTGCTCCTTTACTCTCTGTCAATCAGGGAAGAAGAATTTGATGCAGAGGAGGGCCAGGGCAGAAGAGAGATGTCATAAGTGCAAGAAGGGGATCTTGGCTCTGCCCAGAGTCCAGAGTTGAGCATAACAGGGGATCAAACTTGTCAGCGTGGGTGGCATCGCTTTCTGATGCAGAGCCCTAGATGAAAGCTGTCCCCACACAATGTCTCAGTGCTCAGGGAGGGGCTTTGGCTTCCTTTTCCACAGGTGGGAGTGGTAAGGTTGGGGCGACCAAGGAGAGTTTATGGCAGGCCTGCCTGGGGGATAGTGCATGGTGAGAAGAGGGCTAGATGTCAGAGAGCACAGAGCACCTTGATCCTTAACAGAAAGGAGGAGCGTTGATGAGGGGGGAGAAATACCCAATCTCTCTATCTTTTAAAAAATGTTTATTTATTAATTTGGCCGCGCCACACCTTAGCTGCAGCATGTGGGATCTAGTTCCCTGACCAGGGATTGAACCCCGGCCCCCTGCATTGGGAGCGTGGAGCTTTAGCCACGGGACCACCAGGAAAGTCCCCCAATCTCTATCTTAGAACTGCCCTCTTCTCTCAGTCATCCACTCAAGTCCTTTTCAGTGGCTCATCTCCTACCTGCAGATTCATCTCCTTGCTGCTACTACTTGAATGCCTTCAACCCACCAAGATTTCCTCAGTGACCAGATGAAATTAGTTCACCTCCAAGAGTCCCATCGGGTTTGGAATGAGGATACCCATATTCCTTCCTTTGCTGATTCCCACCCCTGCATCGTTTAATATTGTCTAGAAAATTATAGCTGCTTGTTTTCATTCAGAGTCAGGAAGTTTCCTGCCATTTGTGGGCCTCCCTCTTTCCCAGTATCCTCTTAAGTGGAAGAGGAACTCGGGAATTACAGGACGGCTGGAACCATGTTCCCCTCTCAGATGGCAGCTGATTCCCTGAAAGTCAATTTAGTGAATGGCTGGTTGGCCAAGTTTAATTGATTACTTCAACTACTAATTTTATTTGAGTGGATTAAATATTATTTAGATGAATTAAGAAGGTATTTGTATATATTTAATATAACTAATGAATATATTTTAAAGGACTATCCTAAGGAATAGATATTATTTTTTAAGTCAAGAGGTACAATTTGCATATAATAAAATTCACCTTTTTTCATGTATAGATCTATAAAGCTTTTTGTTTTGTTTTATTGTAAAATTTTTTATTTTGAGATAATTTTAGACTTATAGGAGAGTTGCAAAGATAGTACAGAGAAATTATAAATTTATACAATTATAGAAACTAAGAAATTAACTTTGGTATAATACTATTCACTAAATTACAGAATTTATTCAGATTTCATGTGTTTTTCCATTGATGTCCCTTTTCTGTTCCAGGATCCAATCCAGAGTTCCACATGGCATTTATTTATAGGTCTCCTCGGTCTCCTCCAGTCTGTGACAGTTCCTCTGTCTTTGTCTTTCATGATGTTGACACTTTTGAAGAGTATCAATATTTTATAGAGTGTCCTGAAACTTTGTTTCTTTTTAAAAATTTTTTATTAGAGTATAGTTGATTTACAGTGTTGCATTAGTTTCTGCTGTACAGCAAAGTGTATCAGTTATACATATACATATATCCACTCTTTTTAAAATTCTTTTCCCATATAGGTCATTATAGAGCATTGAGAAGAGTTCTCTGTGCTATACAGTAGGTCCTTATTAGTTATCTATTTTATATATAGTAGTGTGTATATGTCAATCCCAGTCTCCCAATTTCCACCCCCCACCGACACTTTTCCCCCGGGTAACCATAAGTTTGTTTGCTACATTTGTAACTCTGTTTCTGTTTTGTAAATAAGTTCATTTGTACCATTTTTTTAGATTCCACATGTAAATGGTATATGATATTTGTCTCTCTCTGTCTGACTTACTTCACTCAATATGACAATCTCTAGGTCCATCCATGTTGCTGCAAATGGCATTATTTCATTCTTCTTTTATGGCTGAGTAATATTGCACTGTATATATGTACCACATCTTCTTTATCCATTCTTCTGTCGATGGACATTTAGGTTGCTTCCACGTCCTGGCTATTGTAAATAGTGCTGCAATGAACATTGGGGTGCGTGTATTATTTCCAGTTATGGTTTTCTCTGGATATATGCCCAGGAGTGGGATTGCTGGACCATATGGTAATTCTATTTTTAGTTTTTTAAGGAACCTCCATACTGTTTTCCATAGTGGCTGTACCAATTTACATTCCCCTGAAACTTTGGTTTGTTTGATTTCTTATCACTAATTTGTTTTTGTGGTCAAATCAGGATCATGAATTATTGGGAAGGATACTGCTGAGATGATGTTCCCTTCTTAGTGCACCACATGAGGGAGCTCGTGGTATCAACGTGCCTTATCACTGTGATGCTAACCTTGATCACTCGGTTAAGGTGGTGTCTGAAAGAATTCTCCACTGTAAAGTTACTATTTGTCCCTTTGTAATTACTAAATATTTGGGGAGGGGTATTGAGACTATGCAAATATCCTATTTTTGCTTAAACTTTCACGCACTAATTTTGGCAACTATTGGCGCATCTTGCCTACAGCTATTATTATTGTGGGTTTGTCCCTCCTTCCTTCTATATTTATTAATTGGAATTCTTCTGTAAAGAAAGTTGTATCTTCTCCCCAATTTATTTATTTGGTTATTTACATCAGTGTGGACTCATTGGTATTTATTGTGTTCTGTGAGTTTTGATATAATACTATCACAATTTATTTTGTTGCTCAAATTTTGTGGCCATTGGGAGCTCTCTCAGGCTGGCTCCAGTGCCTTTTTAAATATTCCCCAACCTTTTCTCAAAGTACTTTTCTTCGCTTTGGCATCACAAGATGCCCCATGCTCATTTTGGATTTTCTCTGCCCAGGCCCTGGAATCAACCATTTCTATTAAATTTTTTTTTCTTAAATAAGCTTACAGACAGTGAAATGCACAGGTCTTAAGTATTCAGTTAGGTGTGTTTGACAGATGTCTATTTACCTGTGTAACTAGCAGCCCAACCAAGATATAAGACATTTCTATCATCCAGAATGTTCCCCCTTCCTAAAAATTCTCAGCCCTGTGGGAAATTAGTGATCTGCTGTCTGTCACTGTCGATTAGTTTTGCCTATTCTAGAATTTCAGACAAATGGAATCATACAGTAGGTTCTCTTTGCGTTTGGCTTCTATAGAGCTGTTTAAAGCTGTTTTGTTAATAGTATTGCAAAATGTACATCAATGGCCCTGGTCCTGTTAAGAAGGCTCTGGCAAAAGTCCAGACTATGAGAACCATGGCAAGGGCCAAGCTGATGAAACAAAGGTGAGTGATTCATTTGCCCGAGGAAGGATCAGCAAATGCGTGTGATGAGCAAGTGGCACCAGAACCCTTGACAAGGGCTTAACTTTCAGCAAGAGCCCAGTGCTGACACACAGGCTTTTTGTCCCTGTTCTGAGGCCTGGTTTTTCAGGGACTGCTGAGAGCCTGGTTCCTGGCAGCACAGGCTGGGCCTGCCCTTGCAGAAACTCGGAGCACGTTCTCCCTGCCCAGGACTGCCACTGGGGCTGCGAGCCCGCAGGAGAGAAAGGAGGTGACTTACACCTGTCTTCCCAGTGAAGAGCAGACCTGTGTGGGCAGGGAACCAGGGAATGTGCCACGCCTGGGTACAGCCCCATTAGCAAGACCTTCTCTGCTTCACAACTGGTGTGATCACTCCGCTGCCCCCTTGTGCTCTAATCTTGCACAGACTGTTTTCTTGTTGTGCAGCACAAACCTGTAAGTCCAGCATCTGCCTTCCCCCATCTTTCCTGATTCCATTCTTCCGTCAGCCCGGAGGCCTCCAGGGAATGGGGACAGAATGGGGAAGAAAATGGGACAGATATAAAGTCTGGATTTCACTCTAGGGATTTGAGAGCTGGGAGAACACAGGGAAGAGGGGGTCTTTAGGATATAAGGAACCTCCATTCACAGTGATATATAAACACACACCCACAGAGTCTGGTTCCGCATATGTTAGATGCATTTATTTAATAATTCAGTCACAGGACTGTCAGAGGCTGAGGCAGAGCTGGGAGGAGCAGCCCTGGGGGCAGGAGGGGCAGACACTCAGAATCCCAATCCAGGTCAGCTCCCTCTCTGCCCCCGAGGACGGGGATGCTTCTGCCTTCAGGGACGCTCAGGCCACTTGTATCTCCCAGTCAGCTCCATAGCTGCAGGAGGAGACAGCTCTCCTCTGCAGTCAGTTACAGTGGCCCTTGACCCTTCTGGAACTTCATAACAGCCGTGAGTGCATGGCCATGGGGTGGTAAGAGATCTACGTTGAAGAAGTTTCTTAGGCACAGAGAGTTTCTCTAAAAAACAAGAGGCTGAATAGAATCAGTCTTGCCCCCCTCTTCAGTGCTCTCCGATCCCAAGCATCTCCCCTCCTGCCAGCTCTCTCCCTCCTCGTTACTTCTTCTGGTCCCCTTCTTCCCCTCATCAGTTTCCTCAGAATATGTCTTGGCTTTTTGACTCTCTGTCTTGCTGACTCTAACCTGCTGTTTCTGTGTCTTTCCTGATTTTCTCATCCTTGTTACTCCCACAGTGACTCTGCTCTCTCTAGCTTAGCTCCTTCCTCACTTGCTTGCTCTCTTTCCCTCAGAAAAAGGGTTTCCTGTACATCAGGCACTCATGAAATTGAAGAGGAGTCCAGTGAGGAGAATCACAGCCACCGCAACCAAGGCCAGAGTAACTAGGACGACTTCCCACGGCCTCAGGTGTCCGCTAGGGTTTTCCTCTTTCATTGGAGGAGCAGTACTTGTGCTGGTGACACTGGAGATAGTAGCTGTTGTGTTAGTTCCACTGGACAGTTTGGTTGATCCAAGGGAGGTGGCTGTAGTGTTAACATTAGAAGTTACAGCTTATTAAGGAAGGATGGCTGATTAGTTCCACTGGAAATTTTGTTTCCAGGTGTTGTGCTAAGTGCCACATATGAATTAGTACTTCAAATACTCACAATACCTCCATGAGGTAGGAACTGCTACTACACCATTTTATAGATAGGACATTGAGGTTTAGAGAAGTTAAGCCTGGTCCCAGGTTAGAGAGCTAGCAGGTCATGTAACAGGGATTTAAACCAAGGCAGCCTGACATGAGAGCCAACCCCTTAACCCATATACTATTCCACATTCTAAGTCACATGACCTGGGGAGTCACATGACCAGGGTCACAGGTATTAATCCTTCTCTAACTGTTCATGATACTCTTCAGATAAAGAATATAAAAGAGATAGTTGAAGGGCCCTTGTGTATATATTGAGCTACCCTCCAAACAGAATTGTACCCTTCCTCCGGAGGAGAAATAATCAAGGGGAAGTTTGGGAGGGGAAATAATGTGAATTTTCACTATCAGGTAATTCTTATGCACACAGAAGTTTTGGAGCCACCAGGTACAGGATCCCACATGACCTTGGCACATGGCCTGGCAGAGAACTAGCCACAGGTAGCTGGAGGAGATAAGGTCTCCCAGGATTTCAGGAAGGGACCCAAGCTCCTTGCTTAGTGAATCAGAGTTAAGGTGAGGCCCATGCTTTTTCCCTCTATCTCATGCCTCTTTCCTACCTGTTCTGATTTTCCATCCCAATAACAACCAAGCTCTTGGCCTCCCAGATGCCTAAATACTCTCACCTCATCTGTGGCTCTGTTCTTCTGCTGGGATATAGGTTTTCTTCCCCTTACCTATTCCTTTCTTAGTATTATCTGGACTAACATAAATATTGCAAATTTAAGCAGAAGACCTAAATAGACATTTCTCCAAAGAAGATATACAGATTGCCAACAAACACATGAAAGAATGACCAACATCATTAATCATTAGAGAAATGCAAATCAAAACTACAATGAGATATCACCTCACAGCAGTCAGAATGGCCATAATCAAAAAATCTACAAACAATAAATGCTGGAGAGGGTGTGGAGAAAAGGGAACCCTCTTGCACTGTTGGTGGGAATGTAAATTGATACAGCCACCATGGAGAACAGTATGGGGGTTCCTTAAAAAACTGAACATAGAATTACCATATAACCCAGCAATCCCGCTACTGGGCATGTACCCAGAGAAAACCATAGTTCAAAAAGACACATGCACCCCAATGTTCATTGCAGCACTATTTACAATAGCCAGGAAATGGAAGCAACCTAAGTGTCCATCGGCAGATGAATGGATAAAGAAGATGTAGCACATATATACAATGGAAGGACATATATACACTACCAAATGTAGAATAGATAGCTAGTGGGAAGCAGCCGCATGGCACAGGAAGATCAGCTCAGTGCTTTGTGACCACCTAGAGGGGTGGGATCGGGAGGGATGGAGACGCAAGAGGGAAGAGATTTGGGGATATATGTATAACTGATTCACTTTGTTATACAGCAGAAACTAACACACCATTGTAAAGCAATTATACTCCAGTAAAGATGTTAAAAAAATATATTACAAATTTAGATTTAGGGGAAGAGTCCAAAAACTTCTTGTTAATGCCTCTGATTAGGGTTATGGTCAGACAGAGTCAAGAGAGAAACTAGGGGAATTTCCTGGCAGTTCAGTGGTTAGGACTCCGTGCTTTCACTGCCAAGGACATGGATTCAATCCGTGGTCTGGGAACTAAGATCCTACAAACTGCGTGGTGCAGCAAAAAAAAAAAAAAAAAAAAAATAGAAAGAGAGAGAAACTTAGTGAGAAATTGAGATGGGAAGCTGGCCTATGGACAGGGAATAGATTTGTTTTGTTCAGGGCATAAACAAATGAGTCAAAGTCAAGGAGGGGCAAATTCTAGAAAAAATTCAATCTGTGCAAGTGTGGAACAGCCCCCTGACAAGTTTAATTAGAGGGAAGGTGACTGCTGTCAGAGATGTTGGAAATGGATTCCTGCCTACTGTGGGTTATCAGGCATTAACTTTAAGATCCCTTCCAACTCCAATGCATCTGTATTTGGGATTGGTTGATTACAGAAGAAATAGATAAAGAAGATGTGGCACATATATACAATGGAATATTACTCAGCCATAAAAAGAAACAAAATTGAGTTATTTGTAGTGAGGTGGATGGACCTAGAGTCTGTCATACACAGTGAAGTAAGTCAGAAAGAGAAAACCAAATACTGTATGCTAACACATATATATGGAATCTAAAAAAAAAAAAAAAAGGTCATGAAGAACCTAGGGGCAGAATGGGAATAAAGACCTACTAGAGAATGGACTTGAGGACACGGGGAGGGGGAAGGGTAAGCTGTGATGAAGTGAGAGAGTGGCATGGACATATATACACTACCAAATGTAGAATAGATAGCTAGTGGGAAGCAGCCGCATGGCACAGGAAGATCAGCTCAGTGCTTTGTGACCACCTAGAGGGGTGGGATCGGGAGGGATGGAGACGCAAGAGGGAAGAGATTTGGGGATATATGTATAACTGATTCACTTTGTTATACAGCAGAAACTAACACACCATTGTAAAGCAATTATACTCCAGTAAAGATGTTAAAAAAATATATTACAAATTTAGATTTAGGGGAAGAGTCCAAAAACTTCTTGTTAATGCCTCTGATTAGGGTTATGGTCAGACAGAGTCAAGAGAGAAACTAGGGGAATTTCCTGGCAGTTCAGTGGTTAGGACTCCGTGCTTTCACTGCCAAGGACATGGATTCAATCCGTGGTCTGGGAACTAAGATCCTACAAACTGCGTGGTGCAGCAAAAAAAAAAAAAAAAAAAAAATAGAAAGAGAGAGAAACTTAGTGAGAAATTGAGATGGGAAGCTGGCCTATGGACAGGGAATAGATTTGTTTTGTTCAGGGCATAAACAAATGAGTCAAAGTCAAGGAGGGGCAAATTCTAGAAAAAATTCAATCTGTGCAAGTGTGGAACAGCCCCCTGACAAGTTTAATTAGAGGGAAGGTGACTGCTGTCAGAGATGTTGGAAATGGATTCCTGCCTACTGTGGGTTATCAGGCATTAACTTTAAGATCCCTTCCAACTCCAATGCATCTGTATTTGGGATTGGTTGATTACAGAAGAAATAGTCCAGACTTCTGGGCAGAAGAGTTGTTACTGGGAACAGAATAGAGAACAAATGCTGGGTTGGATTGAAGAGAATAGAGCAAAATATTGGTCCTTACTTGTTTGATGAGAATGAGAGCTAACAGGAAGAGTGTGCATCCCAGGACTGGACAACACTTCCCCCAAACACTACTCAAACTTCAAGATTATCTTCTTTTAAACAAAATTACTCACTATTTCCTAAAAGTAGTAGAAGATGAAACAACAGCCAGCATTCAAGGGAATATGTTTTTCTCTTCATCTTGAGATTCTCTGCCTTCCAAGCCTGGAAAGGAGCGTTCCTGAGTCCCAAATGTGATTAGGCCTAGAAAGGAAAGAAAAAGAACTGAGGGTCTTGAGAAAGAAGAGTCTCAAGTTGGAGATCTGAGGCTGGAGTTCTGGGGGTTTTGGTCTCCAAAGAATGGGTCTACAATGGGAAGAAAAACACCAGTAGGCAGCACCTGGGGTTGCAGACTGGGGATGCTGGATGCCTGGTCCCTTAGGATCCCTCCACAGAATGCCACCTCTTTCTTTCTCTTTCAAAGAAGGTCTTTATAGCGTCATCTGGGTTGGGCCGGGGCTGGGTATATGGCCTGTTGTTCTTCCAGCTGTGGGCAGGTAACAGAATACCTGAACTCAGAGAGGAGAGTTATACAGGCCAGGAGATCCGTGAGAATGGAGAGTGACATGGTCGCATTAGGCAGGGCCTCGGGAGGAGCAGGAAGTAGTACAGTTCAAGGGGATCATGTTGTCAAAGTGGAGGGGACTCAGACTCCACCCTCTGAGGCAGGGATGGGGCTAAAAACCTGTTCTAGCTCAAGACCTTGTTTCCTGGAGAGAAGTCCTGAGTAACTGGGATAACTGTGTGGGGGCAGGGTGTGAGAAGGTAGACTTGATGAGCAGACCTTAGTTGGAAGGACACATAAAGTGAGATTCACTGTGAATGGGGACGGCGGCCGGGACCTCTGGGTGCTGGTGAACATGCGGTAGGCACACATCTTGAATGAGGTGGGAAGAGAGACTCACGGATAGACTGTGGGATCTCTGAGGCATGGGAGGTGGGGGTGGGGAGAGCGGGGCTTGGGCTGTTGAGGAGATGGGACCAGTGGTGTACCAGTGTCAGTGTATACCTGTTTGCAAGGACCCCAAATTGTTAAAATTTCAGGATTTCTGCAGCACAGCAATCATTAAAAATTTGAGTTCTAATTTGATACTATGTGTAATCAAAACAAGCTGTCTCTACCCCCTCCAGCCATGGAGGCTTCCTGGAAGAGGAACCATTGCAGATTCTTTTTTTTTTTTTTGGAGCGTCATGCTGCTTGTGGGATTTTAGTTCCCTGACCGGGGATCAAACTCAGGCCCTCGGCAATGAGAGCATGTAGTCCTAACCACTGGATGCCAGGGAATTCCCCTGAATTCCCCTGAATTTCAGATTATTTAAATGTTTGGGTGAAAGAATGTTCACTGCATGTGAGGCCTGATGGAAGTGAGCTGACAAGCAGGAGATGAAGATTCATCCCACAAATATTTAGTGATTTCCTACTATGTGCCAGACATTGTACTCCAGTAAACAAAACAAATAAATTTGTGTTATTTTGGAGCTTATATCTAAGATATGAGAGAACTGTGAATGGCTGAGTTTTAAAAGCAGGAAGAGAATGGAATGTGGTAGAAAATGTGGTGTTGGATGGGGAGTGGTCAGGAATCTAGATTCTAGGATGCCCTAGGAAAGGGCTTGGTAGTTGATCTGTCCACTGTCTGCGATAGGAAGTCCCATGTGGGGGATGGATGAGGAGTGTGGTCAGTAACAAGTCTGTATTGGGATCTCCGCACCCTGCTCTAAGGGTAAACATCCCAATAACATTTCTAAGTAGAAAGATGTTTTCTCTACAACCAATTAGAGTTACAGGGCTTGTTTTACAGTGCAGGTTTACTCATATATTAGCACTTTTCTCATCTTTTTAGTGGGGATTATAATCTGAACTTCATAGGGTTGTTGTGAAGATTAAATGGTGGTATATTAAAAAACTCACAGAAGTCACTCAGAAGCAAAGAACAATGGCAAAACAAACACAAAGTTTAAAAGATAAGCATTTCATCTGGATACAACATACATTAATAAACTTTTATTTTTTAGAGTATCTTCATTTCTTAGACTGTCTAGTAATTTTCTTCTTCATCACACAACATCTGGAGGAGAAACAAGAAGGGAGGAAGAGTCTTTTTAAGGACAAAGTCAAGCTCTGGAGGGCATTGAAGTGACCTGGGAGGAGGGAAGATGAGGAAGCAGCTGCCATAAGAGTAGTCACTGTGCCCATCCCGACGACCTGTCAAGCAACCTCCTTGATCCTGGGATTCTGAGTTATGGGGAGAGCCAAGGGAATACATTTACTTGACATCACTCTAAGCCTGATGAGGCTGTGGGTCTCTTCCAAAACAATACGCTGCCTGAGTTACCTTCTTGGGCAGACATGGAGAGGCTTTCCTTGGTCCTGTCCTTGACCCAGGCCATAACCTATGGCCATTCTCTGGGAACTTTCTGGTCTCCCATCTTGACACACTCCCCAATCATTGTTCTTTGTCTTCTCCTCCATGACCCTTTCCTCTGCCAAGGTTTCCTCCCTTAGAATGTCTCCTATAATCCAGTGTCCACAGCCATGCCCTCTTCAATGACCTCCTCTAAGGTCTGCCCTGTGGTTGTCACTGGTGTGGCCTTTTCCATCGTCTCTTTCATGGCCCCAGGCCTGTGGTTTCCATCATGGCTTCCACAGTAGACACCTTGATGGCTCATTTCCACAATCACCTTCATGACTGTGGCTCAATTCATGGCCCACATTGTAGTTTTCTTCATGGCCAAGGCCACAGGCCCCTCCATGGCTCAGTTTATTGTCGAGGCTGCAGAACAGTGGACCCAGGCCAAGGTCATGGGTGTAATAAGTGTCAATGTTTCTTAGGGAAGAAGAGTATCCCTCTAAAATAGAAAGATGTGGATATTTTAAGAGAGTACTCCTCTCACATTTCACAATCCACCTGGTTGACTGAAATCACAGACTTTCACTTTTTTTCAGGTATTTATCTTCATTTTACTGAAACTGAAATTAAAATTAATAACAGTAAGCAAAGCAAAGCACAGCAAATGTATTGTAGAAGATATATATTAAAAGGTCAGAGGTATAAAAATGAATGGTTTATCCTTTTCCATATTGTTCCTGCTTTGAGGATTTTTAAAAATTGAAGTATAGTTCATTTACAGTGTTGTGTTTGTTTCAAGTGTACAGAAAATTGATTCAGTTATATATATAATATATACTATATATATTCTTTATCAGATTCTTTTCCATTATAGGTTATTACAAGATATTGAATATAGTTCCCTGTGCTATACAGTATACTTGTTGTTTACCTGTTTTATATATAGTAGTGTGTATATGTTAATCCAAACTTCTAATTTATCTCCCTCCCCCTGACTGTCCCCTTTGGTAACCATAAGTCTGTTAGTCTATTTCTGTTTTGTAAATAAGTTCATTTGTGTCATTTTTTTAGACTCCACATATAAGTGATATCATATGATATTTGTCTTTCTCTGTCTGACTTACTTCACTTAATATGATAATCGCTAGGTCCATCCATGTTGCTGCAAAGGGTATTATTTCATTCTTTTTTATGGCTGAGTAATAGTCCACTCTGTGTGTGTGTGTGTGTGTGTGTGTGTGTGTGTGTGTGTGTGTGTATACACCATCTTCTTTTTCCATTTATCTGTGATAGACATTTAGGTTGCTTCCATGCCTTGGCTATTGTAAATAGTGCTGCTATGAACATTAGGGTGCATGTATCTTCTCGAATCAGAGTTTTCTCCAGATATATGCCCAGGAGTGGGATTGCAGGATCATATGGTTACTGCCTTTTTAGTTTTTTAAGGAACCTCCATACTGTTTTCCATAGTGACTGTACCAATTACATTCCCACCAACAGTGTAAGAGGGTTCCTTTTTCTCCACACCCTCTCCAGCATTTATTATTTGTAGACTTTTTAATGATGGCCATTCTGACTGGTGTGAGATGACACCTCACTGTAGTTCTGATTTGCCTTTCTCTACTAATTAGCAATGTGAGCATCTTTTCATGTACCTATTGGCCATCTGTATGTCTTCTTTGGAGAAATATCTATTTAAGTCTTCTGCCCATTTTTTGATTAGGTTATTTGTTTTTTGATATTGAGTTGGATGAGCTGTTTGTATATTTTTGACATTAACCCCTTGTTGGTAGTATTGTTTGCAAATATTTTCTCCCAATCTGTAGGTTATCTTTTTGTTTTGTTTATGGTTCCTTTTTCTGTGCAAAAGCTTTTAAGTTTAACAGAGACTAAAAAAAATAGAAAAGATCAATGAAACTAAAAGATGGTTCTTTGAAAAGATAAACAAAACTGATAAACCTTTAGCCAGACTCATCAAGAAAAAAAAGGGAGATGGCCCAAACCAATAAAATCAGAAATGAAATAGGAGAGGTTACAACTGACACCATAGAAATACGAAGGATCATAAGAGACTACTAAGAGCAACTATACGGCAATAAAATGGACAACCTAGAAGAAATGGACAAATTCTTAGAAAGGTACAGTCTCCCAAGACTGAACCAGGAAGATATAGAAGATATGAACAGACCAATTGCTGGTACTGAAATTAAATCAGTAATTAAAAAACTCCCAACAAGCAAAAGTTCAGGACCAGATTGCTTCACAGGTGAATTCTACCAAACATTTAGAGAAGAGTTAACACCTATTCTTCTAAAACTTTTCCAAAAATTGCAGAGGAAAGAACACTTCTGAATTCATTCTATGAGGCCACCATCACCCTGATACCAAAACCAGGCAAAGATATCATACAAAAAAGAAAATTACAGGCCAGGGTCACTGATGAACATAGATGCAAATATCCTCAACAAAATACTAGCAAACTGACTCCAACAATATATTAAAAGGATCATACACCATGATCAAGTGGGATTTATCCCAGGTGTGCAAAGATTTTTCAATATCAGCAAATCAATCAATGTGGTACACCACATTAACAAACTGAAGAATAAAAACCATATGATTATCTCAACAGATGCAGAAAAAGCTTTTGATAAAATTCAACATCCATTTATGATAAAAAAAAAACTCTTCAGAAAGTGGACATAGAGGGAATATATCTCAACATAATAAAGGCTATATGTGACAAACCCACAGCTAACATCATACTCAAAGGTGAAAAGCTGAAAGCATTTTCTCAAAGATCAGGAACAAGACAAGGATGCCCATTCTAGCCACTTTTATTCAAAATAGTTTTGGAAGTACTAGCCACAGCAATCAGAGTAGGGAAAGAAATAAAAGGAATCCAAATTGAAGAAGAAGAAGTAAAACTGTCACTGTTTGCAGCTGACATGAGGCTATACATAGAAAATCCTAAAGACACTACCAGAAAACTACTAGAGCTCATCGATGAATTTGATAAAGTTGCTGGATACAAAATTAATATACAGAAATCTGTTGCATTTCTATACATTAACAATGAAAGATCAGAAGGGGAAATTAAGGAAACAATCCCATTTACCATTGCATCAAAAAGAATAAAATACCTAGGAATAAACCTACCTAAGGAGGCAAAAGACCTGTACTTCAAAAACTATAAGACACAATGAAAGAAATTGAAGATGACACAAACAGATGGAAATATATACCGTGTTCTTGGATTGGAAGAATCAGTATCATTAAAATGATCACACTACCCAAGGCAATCTACAGATTCAATGCAATCCCTATCAAATTACCACTGGCATTTTTCACAGAACTAGAACAAAAAATTTTTAAATTTGTATGGAAACACAAAAGACCCTGAATAGCCAAAACAATCTTTTTTATTTTATTTTATTTTTTATTTTTGACTGCATTGGGTCTTCATTGCTGCACGTGGGCTTTCTCTAGTCGCGGCGAGCAGGGGCTACTCTTTGTTGCGGTGCGCGGGCTTCTCATTATGGTGTATTCTCTTGTTGCGGAACATAGGCTGTAGGCGCACGGGCTTCAGTAGTTGTGGCATGTGGGCTCTAGAGTGCAGGCTCAGTATTTGTGGTGCATGGGCTTAGTTGCTCCGTGGCATGTGGGATCTTCCCAGACCAGGGATTGAACCCTTGTCCCCTGCAGTGGCAGGCGGATTCTTAACCACTGCGCCACCAGGGAAGCCCGCCAAAACAATCTTGAGAAAGAAGAATGGGGCTGGAGGAATCAGGCTCCCTGACTTCAGACTATACTACAAACCTACACTAATCAAAACAGTATGGTACTGGCCCAAAAACAAACACATAGATCAATGGAACAGGATAGAAAGCCTAGAAATAAACCCACATTTATATGGTCAATTAATCTATAACAAAGGAGGCAAGAATATGCAATGGAGAAAAGACAGTCTCTTCATAAGTGGTGCTGGGAAAACTGGACAGCTACATGTAAAGAATGAAATTAGAACATTCTCTAACACTACATACAAAAATAAACTCAAAATGTATTAAAGATGTAAACGTAAGACCAGATACTATAAAACTTCTAGAGGAGAACATAGGCAGAACACTCTCTGGTGTAAATCACAGCAATATTTTTTTTTTTTTTGATACTTCACCTAGAGTAATGGAAATAAAAACAAAAATAAACAAATGTGACCTAATTAAACTTAAAAGCTTTTGCACAACAAAGGAAACAGACTTTCACTTTTTAAGAGAACCCATTAAAATTTTTTTCTTCCTAATCTTTTTACTTCTCTGTGTCTCTCTTCATATCTGTGTGTTATCTTTTATTTCTCTCATTGTGAAAACATCAAAATAAGGAAAAATCAAATAAAGTAATAACCTCACTGTGTCTATATTATAATTTACTATGCTGTACCAATATAATGCAGTGGAATTTGCAAAGCAAAAATAAATCAACATCCCAGTGTTCAGGGAATGGGCCACCAAAGAACAGGAATCCGTCATTGTATTACTAAGGAAATGCATGTTTGTGAGACCAGGTATAACTTTTCTGGATGAGCCACAGTTTTGAAATCCAGCATATAGCCTTTCAGTTAAAAGCATGGATTCCTGAAATTAAAAGATCCTGGGTTCTCTGCTGTGTGCGCTTCAGTAAGTTTGTTAACCTCTTTATATCTCCTTGCATATGAAATGTGAATAGTGTCCTTATGTATGAATAGTGTCCTTGTATATGAAATGAAGATAATAATAACACTTTCCCCATAGTGTTATTGGGGGGATAAAATGAAATAGCACATGTAAAATGCTCGCATAGTACCTGCCACAAAGTAAGTGCTTAATGAATATTAGCTACCATTATTATTGCTATTACCTCTTGGTTTTTTTTTTTTTTTTTTTTTTTTTTTTTTTGTGGTATGGGGGCCTCCTTCTGCTGTGGCCTCTCCCGTTGCGGAGCACAGGCTCCGGACACGCAGGCTCAGCGGCCATGGCTCACGGGCCCAGCCGCTCCGCGGCATGCGGGATCCTCCCAGACCGGGGCGCGAACCCGGTTCCCCTGCATCGGCAGGCGGACGCGCAACCACTGCGCCACCAGGGAAGCCCTACCTCTTGGTTTTGAATAAAAGAGTGCCAGCATGTTTAGGAGAAAACCAGTGGAAGTGAGTCTGTATGTGGTGCCCTATAATTCGAGGACATTTTAGAGTTTAAAAGGAATAATGTATAGTTGGAGTGGTCTTCATCATTTATACCCTGCCATCTTCCACACATTGTTTAAGGTACCTCTCTATAACAAAAAATGTAAAATAAAAAATTCAGAACAAAAAGAAAATACATTGGAATGGGGGAGCAAGTCCAGGTGAAAATCTGAATGCAGAATGCAGTCTGGAACTGGAGTGCGGGGACAGCTCTCTCAGCCTCCACAGGGAATGTTAGAAAGCCTGTGAGCCCTGGCTGAGCTCTGGAAACCTCTGCACCTCATCAGGCCGTTTTTATGTCTCCCATCCTCTCTGGTTTCTACCCCTGTTATTCTGCCTTGATATTACTTCCCCTACATTATTCTACTGTAATTTTTTTTTTTTTTTTTTTTTTTTGTGGTATGCGGGCCTCCCTCTGCTGCGGCCTCTCCCGTTGCGGAGCACAGGCTCCGGACGCGCAGGCCCAGCGGCCATGGCTCACGGGCCCAGCCGCTCCGCGGCATGTGGGATCTTCCCAGACCGGGGCGCGAACCCCGTTCCCCTGCATCGGCAGGCGGATGCGCAACCACTGCGCCACCAGGGAAGCCCCTGTAATATTTTTTGCTTGTAAGATTTTTGTTGATCACCCTACCATGCTTCTCTGCACCAAAAGATATGTTTATAAACGTAAAAAAAATTTCCTGTGGCTTGTAAGTGTTAAATTTCTCAGTCCTCAATAACATTTTGGTGAAAAGTAAATGAAAATGTTTTTCTTATGCAATGTTTTTATCTTTCCCCCTTCTCCAACTCCGCAATCTTTTTCTATATTTTCAAGAAAATGTGCAACATGAACCTTCCCAATATAAAAAATAATAACAAAATTTATAGAGTGCTACCATATGTACTATTCTAAGGGCTTCACAGCAATCTCATGAATTGGGTACTGTTATCACCCTCAGTTTTTCAGATAAGCAAACTGAGACCCAGGAAAGTGAAGGAATTTGTGGGAGGCCACGCTGAGCTTAGATTTAAAACTGGAAATTCTAGTTCTTCAATCTGTGCTCTTAGCAGGTATGCTGTACAGCCTCCGGATCTTCCTTTCATCTTAAGATAAAACATTAAGGACTTCCCTGGTGGCGCAGTGGTTAAGATTCTGCCCTCCCAGTGCAGGGGGGCCAGGTTCGCTCCCTGATCAGGGAACTAGATCCCACATGCATGCTACAACTAAGAGTTCACATGCCACAACTAAGGAGCCAGCGAGCCACAATTAAGGAGCCCACCTGCCGCAACTAAAGACCCAGCACAAACAAATAAATAAATAAATATTTTTTTAAAAAGATATAACATTAATCAGCTGGAAGTAAATGTACAACTTATAATGTCTTTCTCCTTGAAAATCATGCAAAATATCCAACTGTGCTCTAAACCAAGAAACTCTTGAATGAGACACTTTCTCCTTATGGAGAACGGTGTATAAGCCAGGGAAGTGTGCTTCATAGTAAGTTGCTATTTCCCAGCAAAGTTTTACAAATCTTGAATGTTCTAAAATAGGTAAACGGACAGATAAGGTGGGTTGATTTGCCATAGGGTTTTCGCCTAGGTTAAACAAGGCACTGCCACTCTTATTATTTCATACTGATGCTGTGTTTGCTCTGCTTTCATGAGTTGCTCCCCCCAGAAGGATGTATTCTTTGACAGGAGATGGAAGAGAAGAGATTGTTAAGCAGAAATCTTTATCACCCCTGCAACCTCACTCTACAATATATCTGAATAAATAACATCTTAACATGTCCAAAACTTCCCAGTTTATTACACTTCTTTTAGCCCCTAATAGGAATTTATGTGAGGCAAGGGAAAACATGAAGCCCTACTCTGTGTATACAATGACAAAATTAGAAGAGATTTTGAATTATCCCTTTATTTGCACCCTGGAAATTTTTGCAACTAGGGAAATCCCCTGTAATAATATAGGAGCTAGAATGTAAAAGGTGGGTGGGTGGCTATAGAAGGAAAGCTAGAAAAGTATAACTAGCAGATGCTTTGACCACAGGCACAAAATACATATGGAAGTTGAAGATCTGGAAGATGATTCCCGTAAGATATCCCAAACCTGCATAATACTCTTTACAAAGTCTTCATATACCTCCAAGGGTATGGGCAGACTCCATTTAAAGATCATTGCACTAGGCCAACAGTGCAAAAGCGCTTAATCCTGTCAACTTCCTAGACCTCTGCTTGGGTCAAACTTCCTTGGTGAGCTGGGGCTTTGTCAGGTTAAAATATGTTTCGTCCATGTAAGCGGATCCCATGATCAAAGTTGAGTCATGATGCTTCCTAACGCTATGTACACACTCCAGTTTCTGGGAGTAGGGAGATGTTCACAGTGTAACGATGTCAATTAACCACAAGCTGAATTACTTACTCACCGTGGTTTCATCTCTTTTCATCTCCCACTGTCTCAAAGTGCCCATTGCTGTTTATCTTTGGAAATCAAAATTTTTATTTACATGATATGCCTGCTGGGTAATAATATTTTTACAGCTTTATTGAGATATAATTTGTATAGCATATTCTCCTGTTTAAAATAGATGTTAATGGGGTTTAGTATATTTACAGAGTTGTTATTAATAAGCCCTTTCAATTTGCAGACTAAAATCTTTCTTCCCTGTTGTTCTTTTACTTCCTCTGGTCTATCTCTTCCTTTTTTCTCTGTTTTGAATCTTACTACTTGTGTGTTAGTCCTCCTGAATCAATCCTCCAAGTGTCTTCTATTTTCTATGTCAGTGATTTTCATCTCTGGTTTGTTGTATCTAACTGAGCTACTTTCCCCACTTGCTCTTCTAGATAACTAACTTTATTCTCAACCAGCCTCTTTGAATTTGTCTATTACAATTTTAAACTTGAAAATGCATGTTTTACATTTTAAAATTATCTAAATGGACTCCCTTGCCTTATTTTCGCATTTTTCACATTATGCTTTCCACAGTTCACACCAGTGGGAGGCAACTTTCTGGGGGTTCGATTCAGCTTCTCCTTCCAGTTGCTGGATCCCTGTAGGTAAGATAATGATTATGATGATGATGATGGGCCTGTACATGGCTCAGCATGGCCTCACTGACTAGGATCAACCGTCTGGTTTGCTGACACTTGAGAAACCCAATGAGTGGTGGAAGGCAGAGCAGTTTCCACTGCTGTGAGTTGGGGTGAACCCACGAACAACCTGCTAATTCTCTCCTGAGGGCTCTGTCCCCGGTGGAAGTCGTGTCACTGGCCTCATGGATTCAGAGCAACCCAGCCTTTCAAAGCAGCTCACCTCTGTCCTCTGAGACCTGTAGGATCAGGGAGCCTTCTATCCTAGACCATGAAAGGGGTATGTGCAGCCATTGTGGGAGGGGAATTCATGAGAATCTCAGGCTTTACGCCAGGTGTCTCTGCCATGACCCTCTTGAAAGGAAATCTTAGCAGGCCAGGAAGTCTTTCCCTTGATAAAAACAGAAAGCACTTTCTCTCTGCTTCCAAAGGCAGCACCGAGAGTGAGAGTATCAACCAACACCTTCATTCTGACAAGTAACCCAGGTCTAGAGCAAATGTCAATGGCCTGGAAACTGTGGCTTTGAGTGACCTTCCTCCCCGCCCCTTCCCCCACCCAACAGCATACCTCCTCCTGTCATGCTCTGGGTTCTGCATGTGCTACAACATAATCTCTACCTACCACAGGCCTAATCCATGAGCCTGTAGGATCCGGGCACCTGCCCTCCCTTCTTATCTCTCCCAATTCAATTCCCCTCTCAGTCTGGGAGATTCTTGGGGGCACAGGGTTCCTGCTTGGGGCAAGAAGGATTTGAAAAAAGGGACAGATATGGATGATGTCTCTGGATTTTACTGTGGAGATTCTGAATGCCAAGTGGATTCCAGCATGGGGTTCTCTCATACAACCGGGAAATTCAACTCGGCGCAGCAGACACCCACTCGTGTGCACACACAGATTCTCTCTGTGATATAGTTTGTATGTGTTTATTTCTTAGCTAAATGACCATCAGAGTCTCCTCTTTCCAGTGTCTGGTAAAAGCAAGAGAGGAGGAAGTGTCTTCCCCAAGGCTGGCAGAGACCCAAACAAAGCTGGGAGGGGACTCCTGGGGACGAATAAAAGGACACTCAGATCTCTGGTCCCCCAGGCTGGCTTCCTCTGTGAGGAATGTGGCTCTCTGGCTTCAGCAGCTGCTTAGAGCCCATTGTGGCTCTCTCTCATCTCCATGGCTACTGAGGATACTGGTCTCCTCCAGGATCTGTTAGGGCTCCACCTAGACGGGTGGTGGACTCCTTGATTCCCTCCAGGGCCTGGGCCGAGGTTGGGGCCATGGAGTCAGTAAACAGATGCGTCAAAGAAATTTCTCAGGGACAGGGAGTTTCTCTAGAAAAAGAAGGCAGAATCATTTCAGAATTGGATTCCTCCCCACCCCTGAGAAGCCTTCACCAGGGACTCCTTCTGGAATCTTCTCCCCCTTTAAACCATTTCCCTCATTCAGCAGTCCTTCCACCAGTCTTTGTTTCTTCTTTTGCTCCCCTTTCCCCACAAGTCAATAGCTTCCTCTGCACATTGATTGGTTCCTCTGGTTCTAACTTGCTATGTCTCTTTAGTAACTTTCTCCTGATTTTTCTTTCCTCCCTACTCATCCCTAACTTGGTGGCCCTACTATTCATACCTCATTTCCCTATGTTCCTGCTATTCCTTCCCCCCAGGCAATTTCCCATATATTAGGCACTCACCACACAGAAGTAGAGGCCAACAAAGAATCCCACAACCACTACAACCGAGACCAGAGTGATGAAGAAGATTTCCCATGGCTTTAGGAACCCACTGGGCTTCACTTCACTCACTGGAGTTCCAGCACTTGTGCTAATTCTGTTGGAAGTTGTGTGTGTTCCAGTTGACAAAGGTGTACCAGAGCCTCCTGTGGTTGCACTGGATCCAGTGTTGGAGGCCGTGCTGGTCCCACTGGAGGTTGTGCTGGATCCAGTACTGGAGGTTATGCTGGTCTCACTGGAGGTCATACTGGAACCAATATTGGCAGGTGTGCTGGTCCCTCCAGAGGTCACACTGAATCCAGTATTGGAGGTTGCGCTGGTCCCTCCAGAGGTCATGCTGGTTTTAGTATTGGAGGTTGTGCTGGATCCACTGGAGGTCACTTGGGATCCAGAGTTGGTGGCTGTGCTGGTACCACCATAGGTCATGCTGGATGTAGTGTTGGAGGCTGTCCTAGTCCCACTGGAGGTTGCACTGGATCCAGTGTTGGCTGTGGTGGGTTCACTGGAAGTTGGGTTAGGTGTGCTACCATTAATGGAGGTTATGCCTAATGATAATCATAAATGATGACATATATTGAGCATATATACTTTCTGCGCAATGGTTGGTTAAACTCATTATGTGGATAATTCTATTTAATGCTCACTACAGCCCAATGAAATAGATATTATTATTATCAACAGCTAAGATGAAAAAAATTGAGGCTTAGAAATGTTGACACTTGCCCAAGTTTGTACAGCTAGTAAGTAGTAGAACAGGAATTTGCATCCAGGCCATTGAATCTGCACTTTTAGCTACCATGCTAAGTCACCCTCCACATCCACCCCCAACACCAGGGTTACATGACCTAATTTCGCTGATAGTAAGCTTATTCCATCATCTGCTGTACAATATTCAACACAGATAAAAAGTATTATAAAGGAGTTGTAGAACCCAGGTGAAACTAGTATATATTGATTAATTCATTATTAAAGTGGTATTGCTTTTTCTTGGAAAATATTTCTGAGTGTTATTCAGAAAACACCTATATTAGAATTATCTGGGGAGCTTGTTGAAAATAAAGATTTCTAGGCAAACCACTCCAGACTAAATGAATCAGAGTCTGAGATAGGCCTAGGTATCTGGGTGATTACATATGCATTAAAGTTCCAGGGGCTCCTGATTACAAGGCAAAGGTTAGAAAAGAGCAAGTTATATGTAACTTAAATATATAAGATCTACCAAGATTAAGGTCTGCAACTCAAGATCTACAGGTATAGGGAAGCATTTCCACCTTCTTGAAGGCTCAGCTAGAGTTAAGGTTGTGCCTATTTTTTGCCTCTCACTACCTTGAAGGACAAAGATGCTCAGCCTCCCCAGATAAACAAAATTTATCTCATTTGTGGCTCATTTTACTATTAATTTGGACATGAGCTCCTAGCACCTCACCCCACACATGCGTAGCTTATTTGAACTAACATAGGATTAGAGTTTAGCTCTATTTGGGGAAGGCCCCCTAAAATCTGCAATGGGGTACAAATTGGAGTTAAGGTTAGAATCATGAGTAAAACTAAATAAGAAACTGAGATGAACAAGAGTAGGGGTGACATGAAAGAGGGAGTGGATTTGATTTGAGAAGTTTTGGAGAATAGAATAGTTGAGTCAAAATTGTATGAGGGCTAATTTTGATTCAAAATGATCAATTCTAGGGGCAGTACCCTGATGGTCTAGTGGTTAGGATTTGGCACTTTCACTGTCGTGGCCCGGGTTCAATCCCTGGTTGGGGAATTGAGATTGTGCAAGCCATGTGGCACCGCCCCCCCAAAAAAAATAAGAATTCTCTAAGAAGTCATGCTTCCTAGTTGCACAATAGGAGACGGCCCGAGGAGTGTTTAATAGAGTGTCAGAGGTGCGGAGCAGAGTGGGAGTTAGTTTTGACTTGAATCCTTTTCTCCTTGGCCTGAGGCTGACTGAGGCTGATTGTGGAATAGGGGTTAAGGACACGAGAAAAATTAAGTTTTTATAATATAGAAGAGTGATATTTTAAAATAACAGTCAGCTCTTCTTGTTATTAATATTTAAACCCCAGCCATATCTCACAGGTTATTACCATTTTATAGATGCAGAAACGGAGGCACAGAGAAGTTAACTCACCCAAAGTGTACTGGTAACAGAATGGAGCCATGATACAAACATAGGCAATTGGAGACCAGAGTCCACAGTTTTAACCACTGTGTTCTGACTGCCTCCCAGGTGATACGTTATTAGACTGAAGTGATTGGAGTGAAATGATGACCCTCACTCTATGGCGGAGAGCCAGAGTTATTCCTAGTGCTGGTCATCATCTCCCACATCCCCTCCAAAGTTCACAGACCACCCACCTTTAAAGAAAAGCACTCACCATATTGTAAAAGTAGGAGATGCAACAGTAACCAGTACATAAGGCAAATGTTTCTTTTCTGCATCTTGATCTGCCTCTTTGTGGCTGGTAAAAAAGATGCTTGCATCCCAAATGTGGCCAAGACCTAGAAGGCAAAGAACAGTATTCTTGAGAAAGGGGAGTTCAAGGTGAAGAGATAAAGGCTGGAGCTTCCAGGAGCTTGGGTCTCCTACCTATGTGTTCTTGGGAAGAATCTTGAGCTCAGCGGGGTGGGAGACTGGGTGCCTGGGCTGCTTAAGCTTCCGCCACACGATGTTGTTGCCTCTTTCTTTATCATGGAAGAGCTGCAGAAGCCTTTATAGCTTCATATATGGGAGGGGTTGGGAAGTTGACTTCTTCTTCTGCCAACTATGAGCAGGTAACAAAACAATACTGAGCCTTGGAAGGAATAGACTAGGGTTCAAGAGGAAGGTGAGACAGGAGAATGACATGATCATACTAGGCAGGGCACCGGGCTGGGTTTGAGCAGGAAGTAGAATGCGATAAGGGGATCAAGCTAGTCAGAGTAGAAGAGACCCACCCTTGAGGCAAAAATAGGACCAGAAACCTGTTCCAGTTCAAGACTTTGTTTCCTGGTCAGGAAGTCCTGTGTGACTGCTTTTAGCACGGAAGAAGCCCTAATAGACTGAGCTGAAGGGTAGGACCCGACATCTTTGAATCAAAAAAAAAAAAAAAAATGAGACCTCAAAGAGAGCAATAACTAGGGATCTGGGCTCCTGGGATATGGGCAGAAGACAGACGGTACATTGCTGAGCATGCAGTAGGTACTCAACAATGCACAATGACTGAACAGGAAAAGAGAGATCCATGGGTAGTGTAGCCATCTTTGGCGTCTCTGGGGCATGGGGGATGAGGGTGGGGGAGAGTGTTGAATATGAAGGAACAAGCCACCTGTCACACTCATAGCAGGTAAAGGAGTGGTATAGGGCCCCCCTTTTAAAAAATTTTATTGAAGTATATTTGATTTACAATGTTGTGTTACTTTCTGCTGCACAGCAAAGTGATTCAGTTATATATATATATATACTTTTTCATATTCTTTTCCATTATGGTTTATCACAGGATATTGAATATAGTTCCCTGTGCTATACAGTGGGACCTTGTTGTTTATCCATCCTATATATAATAGTTTGCATCTGCTAATCCCAAAGTCCCAATCCTTCCCTCCCCCACTCCCACAAGGGCCACCTTTTGATTCTCAACCATAGGGGTTCCTGTCTTGTTTGTTTTCGGAGTAATTCATAGGACCTTTTCTTCCCTGAGATCCTTCAGATGTTCCTTCTCATCAGCTTTAATGAAGCATCTCTCAGCAAGGTATACCACGGTCACCACATTAGGAGACTTCAGGTCTGTTGGGGGAAGGAGATACTTAGTCCAAGTCCTCTAGGAACTTCGAGTTGGGTCTAGACGCAGATATAGCAGCAGAAAGGACACACAGTCAGCTAAATGAGCATGACTGAAGAGACCCAAATGAATGGAGGGTTGGGGAGTTTATGGGGAAGGCTTCTTGTGGCCAGGGTAAGGGGAGTGGGATTGAAGGGAGTTCCAGTGCACAGTCTGTATGATGGAAGTCAGCTGTCTCCATTCCCTGTCAATGAGGAGAAGCTTCGTGGAAGAGGCGACATCTCAGGTAGTTTATTTACAGGTGAATGGGTATCCCCGACATGTAAGACCTGCTAGAAAGAAGCTGGCAAGCAGGAGGTGGCTGGAGGCATGAAGGAGCTTGGAATAAGTCAGTTTGAGTGTCAGGAGGGACAGAGTGTGCTAAGAAAGGCTTACACGCCTAGTGGCTGTGATGGGTGGTTCCTGAGGTTGAGGTGTGAGGGGCCAGTCAGTGACAGGTGGGGTCTTGAACTCCCAGCAATCCTAATCTGTGGCTGTAAAGCCAATAGCATTCTAAGAAAGAAAACTTTTCTTCCCTCTAGAATTAATTGGAGGCAGAGGTCCTGAATTCAAATCCAGATTTCACCTTTTAGAGATATCCTAAAAAAATTTTACATGCATACTTATCAGTCTAAATGTAATTAATATCTTTACGCTCCTTCAAAACAATACAAAGACCTTGGAACTCTTTCATTCTTATTACCTGTCTCCCAGCTCAAACCCTAACATTATCAAGTATGTTAATTCTATCTTGTTTTTTAACTTCATGAGAAATTATTGCTATCTGCTAATACACCATAAGAATATAGTCACACAGCTACAGTAAGCTGCAAGAGAGACTCAGAAATATAGTCCTTTGCTGGGTGGACATATGCTCAACTAAAACTTGAGAATTCTATTTTCAAAGATGGATAATGGATATTAGTAGACAACCATAAAGCTATGACAATATCTATAGTTTTTGTGGATCTGATCCTGTTGTCTATTTGTTTTGTTTGGTTTCTTGCTGGCTTTCACTCATGGTGCCTCATTTGTGATTTGAGATTTATGACTGTAAATTTATTTTTCTTGGGTTGTTATCTATATAAGTCCTTTGAAACCTGAGATGAGTTCTGATCTTCCACAGTGAATTTGCATGTTTTTGCCAAGCATAGGGAGGCAATACCACTTGTAGATTCCTTTAAATTAAATTATAGGCTTGAGCTCTTTTGATTTACCTAGGTTACATGATTTGGGGCTGCAAACCATGTAAAGTATTGTGGTTACATGTTATTTCTCAAGAGGTACTTCCCCTATCCTCCCTTCCCCTGCACTGAGTTTAGAGACAGACAATTTTGCTTGCATTTCCTTAGAGGAGGGGTGGGTTTGTTTTTGTTTTTGTTTTTGAATATTTATTTGGCTGCGCCGGGTCTTAGCTGCAGCACGCGGGATCTTCGTTGCGGCATGCAGGATCTTTTAGTTGTGGCATGCAGAATCTTTAGTTGCGGCACTTGGGATCTAGTTCCCTGACCAGGGATCGAACCGGGGCCCCCTGTATTGGGAGCGTGGAATCTTAGCCACTGTACCAGCAGGGAAGTCCTGGGGTGGGTTTGGTTTTAGTTTACACTCTCCCTGAAGGTTTCAGATTTATGTGAAGGTCTACTACAAGAGTCCTCACCCGGGTTGGTCTGACTGAGGTTGTGCTACCTGAAGCTTAAATTCACTGGTTGGGCAAAAGTTGGCTTGAGTACTCTTACCTCCTTAGGTTCCTACCTTAACTTAGTCTTTACTTTTAGCATTCCTTACTGTCCTGCTGAATCAATGATACTTTTAAGAAGAATTTTTAGTACACCATTTTTAGTTTTGCAGCATATTTTAAGACACCTAGCCCATTATGGAGCCAGAAATTTAAGTCCTCATTGGATTGTTCTGAGAAATAAATGATGGTGTATTGAAAGGCACAGCACAGTGTTTGGTGCATAATAAGCATGCAACAATAAAGGACAAAGGAAGAGCATAAATATATAGATGCCAAGTGTATTTTGAGATTTTAATAGTAGCACGTTGCAGTGATTTTCTCCTTACTTGTCATATAGCATTTGGAAGAGACAAAGAAGTGGGGAGGGAGAATCTTCCCAAAGATGAAGGAGACCTGGAGGACATGTGTAGGTCAAAGATGGCTTTCTGTCTACCTAGTTTGTATGATTTGAAGCTACAAACCCAAATGAAGAATGTTATGCAATTACAAATTCTCAAGGGAGGTTTTTACTCCCCTCCACTCAGTGTCAAGTTTAGAGACAGACATTTGTCTCAGTCGCCAATGTGCAAGGTGGGCAATACAATTTCATTCTAGTTTAACCACTGAAACTTTAACCCTTTTAGGTCTCAGCTTTCTTTAGAGTCTCCTATTAGACTCCACCCCTTATGCAGGTCCTGGACTTTGACTCCTGTACCCTAAGTGCTAAGAAGCTGTGAGAAGGTAAGCTTAAATTCACCAGATATGGCAAATGCCCTCAGTGTGACAGCTGGTTCAGAGCTCTCCTTCAGCCTCTCTGAGTCTCTGCCTTCTCTTGGTTGTTGATCTAAATATTACCTACTATCTACCCAGCTGATTGATACTATCTACCCAGCTGATTGATATAGTTACGAAGATTTTTTTCAATATTTTACCCAGTAATTTTTGTTGCTTTCACTAAGAGGGGTGGTTAATGCATCTTGTCCACTATATTGCCAGAAAAGTAGAAGTTCTCAAAACATTGTTTTGAGATTACAAATTTCAAAATTGTTAAATGATAGTGCATTTAAAGTTACATAGTGCAATGCTTAGCACATAGTAAGCACTCAGTAACAAAGGGAAAAAGGAGGGGAAAGAATGCTCAAACGGATAAACAAGAAAGCAAGTCATCTTGCTAACACAAATAGTATGGGCTGTGTTTCTTAAGGGTGTAATAATATCACCCTACTTCCTACTGGTCACACTGTGTCATGAGGAAATAAAAAGAGAATTCCAAAGCGAAAGGGCACAGGTTATTAGAGAAATTGGGCACAGGTTATAAAGAGAAATTGTTGTGCAGTTGGCCACTGTGACTTCCTGAGAAGTTCTGAACTATGGTTAAGCTTAGGGAGAATCTTTACTTGAGCTCAGGTCCAAATCTGATGAGGCTGCAAGTCTCCTCCAGAAACACTCTCTGTTTTTCTGGCTGCCCTGTTGGTCAAACCCTCTATGATCTCTATCTTTTCTCTGGCTCTTTTCTTGACGTTGCTCATGACCATCTCCATGGCCAATTCCCTGAAGACCTTTTGGAAGCCCATCTTGACCCACTTTATAGCCACTGCCTTCTCCTCCATGATCCCCTTCTTCTGCGATATTTCCTTTTCCAGAGTGCCCTGCATTATCCAGTCTATGTCCGTACTCCCCCTTCCTCTATGTCTTCCTTGGCAGCCTCTTCTGTGATCCACTTCATGGCTCTTGTCATGGCCTCCTCCATGTCCATGACTCCTGCCAGGATTCATGCCATAACCACCCCCTTGGCTGTGGCTTAATTCATGGCACACTCCATGGCCTGCCCTGTGTCCAGAGCCATATGCTCCTCCATGAACCAGTTCATTTTCTAGGCTATAGAACATTCCAGAGCCCAATCCTGAGTCCAGGTCCAGACCAAGGCCAATTCTGTGGTCATGGAGGTTATAAATGCCTCGGTTTATCAGGGGAAAAGAAAAGTCATTCTAAAAGAGAAAAAAATATATTATTAGAGTTAAATCCTTTTCTTTCAGATCATTAAAACTTGGATTGTCAAAAATCACAAAATTTCACTTTTCGTCCATTCTTTGTGTGTGTCTCTCTTCCTCTCATTTATTTATTTATTCACTTCTCTGAGAAAACAGCCTTCCTGATTATTGCACTTGCATATTCTCTATGTGAATGCTACGATCATTGCTCTGTACCTTGGCAAATCCGCATCCTGTACCTAGAGTAGAGTCTCCCAGAAATAAGGGGTCTTTCATTGAGTTAATCAGCCAAGAAAGTTGCGCGTCTATGAGGAAAGGTAAAAACAAGAACTTATGAAAGTTCATAAAATAAAAGTCAGAATAGTAGTTACCTTTGGCTGGGCAGGTATTGACAGGGAGGGGACACCAGAAACTACTCAGATGATAGGAATGTTTAATATTTTGAACGGGATGGTGGTTATTCAGGTGTGTACACATTTTTAAATTAATCAAGCTGTACACTTGAGATCTGTGTACTTCTTATAAGTTGTACTTCAAAATGTTTTTTTTAAGATAAAGGAAGGCCCATTAAGAACTAAAGGTTGGAGAACCAGCTTTAAACACTGTGGCTAAGAGAACAGGCTCTCCTGTGAAGCAGACTTGGATTAGAGCCCCAGTTCTGTCAGCACCTCGCCCTGTGATCTTCAGCAAGCTACTTCAGTCTCTGACTCCAGTGTCCTAGCCTGTAAAATGGGATAATAAGAGTACATGCCCCAAAGGTGGTTAAGCAGAGTTAAGGAGAAACAAAGCTCTCTTGCACTTTTAGTTCTGGACCTTGCACCAAGTAAACAGTTAATAAAATGCTAGTTATTATTATTACATGTTTATTTTAAACAATTAGAGGCTGGTGAGTCACATTTTGTTCTTGCCATAGGGAGGGATCAGAGGATCTGAAATAAGAAACACAAGTAAGTTGATTATAAATTATGCCAGCGGTTTGTGGCTGGTGTGTGAATTTTTCCTTGATTTATTGTGTATTTACTCAGGCTCATCCTACACATGCTGAAGACCACTTCGGGAATACATACTGCCAAAATGGGAAAGTATAAATATATGTTTTAAAAATAGAACAAGAGGGCTTCCCTGGTGGCGCAGTGGTTGCGCGTCCGCCTGCCGATGCAGGGGAAGCGGGTTCGCGCCCCGGTTTGGGAGGATCCCACAGGCCGCGGAGCGGCTGGGCCCGTGAGCCATGGCCGCTGAGCCTGCGCGTCCGGAGCCTGTGCTCCGCAACGGGAGAGGCCACAACAGTGTGAGGCCCGCGTACTACAAAAAACAAACAAACAAACAAACAACAAAAAAAATATCTCTTGATATTTTACAGGTTAATAAAACTGCTATTAAAAGAGTATATAGTGTTATTTTCTGAAAGCATCAGGATCTCCTATAATGAGCTTCCTTTCTGTAAAATGGACATGGAAATGGAGAGGCCACAACAGTGTATGGCCCGCGTACTACAAAAAACAAACAAACAAACAAACAACAAAAAAAAATAGAACAAGAAAGATATATTAGAATAAGAGATTAAGACCAGGATATAGAATAGAATGCAGAAATGAAGTCTGCTGCTGGCATGTGGCTGTCATCCCTCCCCTGTGCCCAGAGAACTGCGGGGGGCTTTAGGCCTTGAAACAGGTGAGCTCTCAGAGCATCAGAAGCCTCGCCTACAAAAGGGCAGGAGTTTCTGGGGCTTCTGTCTTTGCTAAGGGTATTTTCTTGTTATCCTCCCTTAGTGCGTAGTCGAGTATTTTGAAATGGCCAGCCTATCTGAGCTGTGCTAAGAGGTACCTACAAAAGTGAATTTCTTTTCACCTGGGTAAAATCATAAAAAGAGGGGAAAAGAGCCCCTCACTCTCACCCCAGGAAGTAACATGTGGTAATATCTATGATCGTGAAAAATCTGTTGGGGGCTCGAATGATCATCACTTTCTAGAGATCCTTTTTCTGGTGCTATATAGTTCCAGCTATTTTATAACAGATATGCTTTCCCTTATCCTTGCCTCTATCCACACCACATAGACCCATACACTTACCTCTCTCTTGGGCCCCCACTTCACATTTGTTTTCTTTTTTCCTATTTCTTGCTATATAATCTATCATTTATATTTTCTGTTGTGCTCCCTCTTGTGGTCTTTGTATTATGCTATGTGAGAAAGTAAAAATCGGACTGAGAAAGTAACAATCTACCCTGCTGTTCACCAGGCTGGCGTAACAATGTGGATCAAACCAGATGCAAAGATTACTGGAAAGAATATTTTTCCCAAGGACACGCTGCAGCTGTAAAACATCAAAACAGCCCCCTTCTTTGAGTGACTTACTCACTTTCAATGATTTCGTCAGTGAAAAATTTAGTTCTCTAAAATAATAGACTATAGCAAATTTGCTGTTTGAAATTATATCAGTAAGAAGGAAATATCCCATTCTTGTCTGGAGAATCTAAGTTACTTTGGCACAGAGAAGCAGCCTGGATTTCCTACCCAGAGGCAGATGAGTTTCTGAATAACATTCCACATCTCTTGTAACTTTGTACTTTCCAAGGAAACCAGGTCCACTTCACAGTCTAGAGCTGCTGTGGATCCTTGTACACACAGCCCTGCTTTGTTTTGAGCTTATTAAAACTCTGCTTCATTTAACTTTCACCCAAACTCCACGCTTCCCTCAGTACTGTAATGACTCTTTTCCTTAGTTGGTAAGAAGCTCCTTAGTCCCTCTAGTGTACAGTCTCCTTTGGTGCAACCAGCCGATAAATCTGACTTTGTGAGACTGCAGCTTTACTCCTGCTGCTCTTATGCTGATTGGGTTATAGCATCTGTGTGACTCGCCACACACTGACTGCTTTCTCGTTCTGAATCTCTTGCTGGTCCCATTCCCATTATTCTATTCCCATTCATGATCCATCTTCTAGGTGGGGTCCCCCCATCTCCATGTACATTAACTCAGCAGGCAAAACTCAGTCTACTAACAGTCCAACACCAACCACGACTGCCGCCCAAGAGATGAGGATGATGCCTCAGAGCCCCAAATATCCACTTGGTTTAATCACATGTGCTGGTGTGTGGCTCACGCTAACTGTGCTTGTGCCCGTGGAGACTGGGCTTGTTTTATGGGAGATGGTGCTGGTTCCAGGAGTGGTGGTTGGCTCATGGGTAGATCCTGTCCTAGTGGTCCCAGTACCCGGCACTGATGTGGTGGATGATGTGCCAATAATGGACGTGCCCAGGCCAGAGGTATTTGGGACTCTCCCAGGGACAGTATTCCTGGTAGCAGGGGATGTGGAGTCCATTCCAGGAGCTGTGGAGACAGAGATGGGGGTAGTTGGTTTGGTTCCAGTGATCCTAGAGTCTAGGAAACAGGTCACACGATATGATGCATTGGTAGTGGAGATAATTAACAGGGAGGCAGGTGTCCTTAGAGCAGAGGGGTTGATCTAACACATCTCTGGTGCTGGTGGTTTGAGGAGAGGTGTTGTGGTGGGATGAGAGATGGTAGAAAGTGATTCGCCTGAGGCCATGGTCCCCAGAATAAAGGTGAGTGTCTTAGAGAAGACGAGGTAGAATACGTGCATGGATGGTGCTGCTGATGGTGGAAGCAGAAGATTGAGGAAATGTGGCCATGACCCATGTGGACGTGGGAGATCTATTCAATTACGGAAGTGATCACCCACAGAGAAGAGGGTGGGTTGGGATGAAAGGAATAGGTTCTGATAGTCTTGTGATGTAGTCACTGGGTATAAGGATGGTGCTGGAGGAAGAGATGACAGAATAAGATTTTTCCATGGATGAGGCAGTGCTCATGGCTTGGAGCAGAGGTGACATAAGCGAACACAATCGTGGTGATCAACAAAATCGAGCTGAGTGTGCTTGGAACAGATGACCCACGTGAAGAGGCTGGTGACCCCAAGGACGGAGGTGGGGTGGGGGCGGGGGACTCAGACAAGGTGGGAGGACAGGAGAGTCAGTAGAGGTGGTGGTGTTGGCAGCAATGGTTGTGTTTTGATGAGACGTGGCTACACTGATACAAGAACAGTGTCCGTCACTGGAATAGCAGAGGGTGGCTCAGAACAAAGTGGGTAGAATCAGTTCCAGTACAAGTGCTGATGGCAAGTGTAGAGGTGGTTTTATTCAGAGCAAGTGCCAGAGTATGAAAAAAAAAATAGTTTGGTCTTGGACTAGAGCAAGGATTGGCAAACTTTTCCTGTAAAGGGCCAGATGGTAAATTTTTAAGCTGTTTGGTCACAGTCTCTGTTACAGTTACGCAAAGTAGCTGGAAAGCAGCTATAGATGTAAACAAATAGGTGTGACTGTGTTCCAACAGCACTTTATTTGCAAAGACAGATAACAGGCCAGAGCTGTCTTGTGAAGTATCATTTGCATCCCCTGGACCAGGGGTCAGTATGTTGAGGCCACAGTAGTTTCAGAGGGCTTGGTGGGCACAGACTCCACAGTGGTTCCTGAGGCTGTGGTAGAAGCTATGGTGAGTGGTCTCAAAGCCTGTGGTGGGCACAGATGTCATCATGGAGGCTGAGGTGTCATCAGAAGCTGTGGTGGTCTCAGCGGGCATTGTGGTAGCCTCAGCGGGCATTGTGGTAGCTGTGGAGGGCACAGAGCTGTAGCTGTCACAGAGATTTTAGCGGAGACTGCCGTGGTATCAGAGGCTAGGCTGTGCTGGCGGCTGTCCTGGTCTCCGAGTTGGTGGTGGAGGCCATGGTGGTCTCAGAAGATGTTGTCGTGGTCCTAGAGCCAGTGGTGGATGCTGTGGTGGACACAGATGCTATTGCTGAGGACGGGTAGTCTCAGACGCTTTGGTGGAGGCCTCGGTGGATTCAGAGATCAAACTAGAGGGTGTTGTGGGCATGGATGTTATCGTGGAGGTTGTGGTGGTCTCAGAGACTGTGGCTGAGGCCAGGACGGGGGACTCGCCCCAAACTCCACCCCCCCATCAGAGTGGCTTCAGGGTGGGAGGAGGGCATCGGCCGGGGCCCAGGTGGGCCGCTCCTCGGGGGGAGGTGGGGACCTGGTGGGATCCTCAGATGAGCCTACTGTCGCCCTCCGCCAGACTCCGCTCTGTTAGGGAGTGAGATTCAGGAGTCACAGGTCAAGTGGAGCCTCCAGGGAAGGAGGGCCGCAGACTGGGGAGCCCAGAGCCGCCGCTGCGTGGGCCCGGGCCGCCCCGCTCAGGCTTCCCCTCTGCTCTCGCACCTGGAGCCAGTTCTAGCCCTAGGGATCTTGGGTGCTCGCTGCCAGGGCGTGCTCTCTCTTCCCCGGGAAGGGGGCCGGGGAGCATTCCCTGCCTTGCCACTCACTCATTAAGTAATTTTTCCTAATGAGAGCCCAGCTCCAGAGCTTGTTAAAGGAGTTCCCCTTAGATATCAAAGTGATCATTAGCCTGGGAGAGAGAAGTGGGAAGGGAGACATTCAGGGCCGTGCCCTGGGGCCCATGGCATCCACTGTCCCCGTTTGCTTTGGGGAGATGTAGAACCTCCCCCATTCCCCCAAACACACGCTTTTTGACCCCCAATGCTCCATTTTGGTGCCTTGGCAGGGAGGCATTGGTTGAGTTGGATGTTTTGCTTTATTTTGTTTTGGTTTTTTAATTAGGGTCCAGGCTGGGGAAATTCATGGTTAGAGGCTGGGGTTAGCGGGTATCTGCTTTCCTCCCAGAGCAAGTGACTCTCCTGTCATGGCAGCTGTCACATGCTGAGTCACCATCTGCCCAGAGACTAAAAACTGGGCAGCTTCCTCCTTTTTCCTATGGCACTCCAGCCCTCTTCCAGAGCCCAGGTGTCCCTCTCTGCCTCAAGGCTCTCTCCAGGGACCTAAGTCTGGGGTCCCTCTGGCACCTGGCTTGCCTCCTTTCTGGCACTCATGCTACAATTCTGCCCTTAGCAGAGCAGATCTCCAGTGGAAGATTCAGAGAGCCCCTCAGGCCTCAGGGCCCTCCCAGCCCAGGGCTGGGTCCTGGCAGATAATCCACTGACATTAGTATCCGGATTAGGATTACCGTCCAAGATGGGCTTCCAGCTTCCTGCAAATGGGGATGCCAAAAGTGGCAAAAAGCTGCTTGTGGCCCTGCTGTTTGATTCGGGATAGAGTCAAGGTTGGAAGGCCTGTGGCAAACTAGAGTGCCTTTCTGGTTAGCAGAGATGCTGATGCTATCCTCTTCCAGTAAGAGTGAGACCCAAGGCTACGTGGATGATGGGTGGTGGTTCGGTTGGGGCTGACATTTGGGCAGGGAATGGTTTTGGAGCAGGGATGAGTATGGAACATGGCAGATGTGCATAAATATTGGGCTTAATTCATTAGAGTCTTGTTTTATTCTGTGTAGTACTGCCTTGTGATAACTCTTACTGAATTATTTAATTTTAATTTTCCTGTATTTGTGTCTCAGATGAGAACTATGTCTTATACTTCTTTGTAATCCTCAACAGAATGTATAATAGGTGCTTAGAAATACTTGCTTATTAATTAACCCATTTTCTCCTCATTTTGTCACCATGCAAATGAGCCAAGCATGAACTCAGGCTGGCTCTTCTGGAAATCCAGGAATGAGCCATTTTAGGAGCAGTGGAAATTCAACCTCCTCTTCCTCGACCCTCCAAAGAATTCCTGTCTTCCAGCCACTCCTGCTCCAGGTCATCAGTAAGGTCACAGCCAGAGCCAGGAACACCAGTCAGGACTTTCTCCCAACTGATAGTCCAGTAATTATGATGCCTTACTTTATAAATATTTTACACTTTATTGTAAAAAGACCAAAAGATAGAAGTTATCTGTCATCAGCTAACTCTCCCTTACTCCCTCTGGCCAATCAGTAATAGGTGAAAGGACTTTAATAAATTGGAGAGAAAATCCAGAAAACATACATAGATGAAGTGTCTGCAAGGAGAAAAATCAGAATCTGGGGTGAAGGTGTGGAGAGAATAGGGGCAGTAGAGAAGATGGATGACTCCTACAGAAAAAAGCCAAGACTTTGAGGCTTTGTGGGGAGAGAGGAAAATAAATGATGAGTGGGGAACACCGTCAAGGAAGGTCTGGGGTGGGGATGAGACTGCAGGCCAAACAAAAATCCCTCCCTGTGTGCCCACACACAACCCAGCAAACCAAACCAACAGGATGCCCACTGCAGACATTTAGGAAAACTAAGGAATTCAGGAAGGAGAGGGAAGAGCCGCCTGGGTGTCAGATATTTATGATCTTTTCTGGAATTTTTCTGAGAATGGAGAGGGTGGAGAAGGAAATCCTCTTTTTTTCTCAGATCCTATTTTTTCATTAAAAAAAAAAAGTCAAGGGTCCTGGGAACTCAGACACAAGCCTGTTTACACACAAACTCTAAGTAATAGTAGATGGAAATAATATAGGTTGGTCCTGAAACCCAGAAGCTCTGTCTTTCGACTCCCCCAGCCCATAACCCTGACTGACAGTCAGTCTGGAGCATTGCCTTCTAAGGCTCCCGAACTTCCCTTCACTCTGCAGTATCGCCCAAAACTCAAGAGTCCTATATTGATCCACACCCCGTACATCCATCAGACACCTTTTCATTTTCAGATCATCATCTTCTATAGAGAACACTTGCCTGTTTTATTCGTTCTTTCTTTTCTATACCCCAAACTCATATCCTTTTTGCTTATCACTTCACCCCTTGACCAGTTTCAATAACACAGCAGTTGAAGGGTTGAAGTGTTAACCGTCAGTACTTTGCCCTTCCTGGAGTCCAGGAAATAGGAACTGTGGGACTCATTTTCCATCCAGGAAAGGGGTAGGGCATGGAAGAGCTGGGGGTTGGCGATTTCTGAAAGATCATTGTGGGGAAGAGATCTGGGCCATGCCGAGAGTCTGTTGCTCCATCAGGTGGACTGGATAGGAAGTGGGAACCCCATCATCCTCTGGGTCATTGTCCTCGGTGTTCTGGATCAGTGCACGGCGTGTTCGTGCCAAATAGGAGACCTGTGATTGGGAAGAGAAAGGAGGAATGAGTACCATCTGCCATGCCATTTACTTTCCTCGACACCCCTATCTCAGGTCCTTTGATTCTATTCTCCCTGACCCTGGACGTTGGCTTGATCCTTTCCCAAGATTCCGTTCAAACCCTAATCCTTATTCCAGCCCCAGATCCGGTACATTGAGTTCCAGACTTCATCTCCAGTTCCCTCCTCTGTCTTATTTTCCTTATTCTAATATCCCCCATTCTCACACCCCAGACTCTATCTCCAACTCCAAAATTTTCCCTACTTTACACCCTTTTTTTCTCAGCCACTGCTTTCTTCCCAATTCCACTTTTCATGTCGCATGCATCTATTTTCTTTCTCCATAGTTTCCACCACCACAGCCCCTCTATTACCATGCCCAACACTACGCCTCTTTTCCTATACTTATTAGTCCCTCCAGTTCTGATCCATAACATCTCCTCAACTCCTTATCCCATGGGTTCACTCCCCTGGGCATCACTCTCCCTTACCAAGAAGATCAGGCCAAGGAACACCAGGAGGAGAATCACAATCAACAGGACCACGATAACTATGGCCCATGCAGGGAAGGAATCATTCTCTCCCATCTCTCCAGTGTGGTAATCTCTTTGTGAGCCATCTTTGTTCTGGTGTGTATGGCTCTTGTCAGGGGCTTCCGACATGGTCGACCTGGTGGCTGTAAAAGAACCAACTGACACATGACGGGAAACCTCAGTTTTATTTGGACAAGGAGAGGTAGTACTGATAGATGTGTCTCCTGTGACCTTCACTGGAGGTTTTATACTCTCTGTGGCTGCTGTGACTTTTGTTGAATTTTCTGTGTGTTTAATTGGTGATTTTATGGTCTCAGTGGCCAATGTGGTCTTTTCTTGATGTCTAGTAGATTCTGATGAAGCTCCTGAGTTCTTGCAATGGGTGCATTTGGTCTTTCCTCCATGTCCTGTGGGTGTTTCTAGGGGCCCCGTGGTCCTCTCGTGGCGTGACACAGTGCTTCGCCCATGTCCTGTGGGTGTTTCTAGGGCCCCAGTGGTCCTCTTGTGGCCCGATGTGGTCTTTCCTCCGTGGCCGGTGGATGTTTCTGGGTGCCCCGTAGTCCACTCGTGGCCTGACGTGTTGCCTCCTCCGTGTCCCGTGGGTGTTTCTAGGGGCCCCCCGGTCCTCTCGTGGCGTGACACAGTGCTTCCCCCATGTCCTGTGGGTGTTTCTGGGGCACCTGTGGTCCTCTTGTGGCCCGATGTGGTCTTTCCTCCGTGGCCGGTGGGTGTTTCTGGGTGCCCCATAGTCCACTCGTGGCCTGACGTGTTGCCTCCTCCGTGTCCCGTGGGTGTTTCTAGGGGCCCCCCGGTCCTCTCGTGGCGTGACACAGTGCTTCCCCCATGTCCTGTGGGTGTTTCTAGGGCCCCAGTGGTCCTCTTGTGGCCCGATGTGGTCTTTCCTCCGTGGCCGGTGGGTGTTTCTGGGTGCCCCATAGTCCACTCGTGGCCTGACGTGTTGCCTCCTCCGTGTCCCGTGGGTGTTTCTAGGGGCCCCCCGGTCCTCTCGTGGCGTGACACAGTGCTTCCCCCATGTCCTGTGGGTGTTTCTGGGGCACCTGTGGTCCTCTTGTGGCCCGATGTGGTCTTTCCTCCGTGGCCGGTGGGTGTTTCTCGGTGCCCCATAGTCCACTCGTGGCCTGACGTGTTGCCTCCTCCGTGTCCCGTGGGTGTTTCTAGGGGCCCCGTGGTCCTCTCGTGGCCCGATGTGGTCTTTCCTCCGTGGCCTGTGGATGTTTCTGGGTGCCCCGTAGTCCACTCGTGGCCTGATGTGGTGCCTCCTCCGTGTCCCGTGGGTGTTTCTAGGGGCCCCGCAGTCCTCTCATGGCGTGACACAGTGCTTCCCCCATGTCCTGTGGGTGTTTCTGGGGCCCCCGTGGTCCTCTTGTGGCCCGATGTGGTCTTTCCTCCGTGGCCAGTGGGTGTTTCTGGGTGCCCTGTAGTCCACTCGTGGCCTGACGTGTTGCCTCCTCCGTGTCTCGTGGGTGTTTCTAGGGGCCATGCGGTCCTCTCATGGCGTGACACAGTGCTTCCCCCATGTCCTGTGGGTGTTTCTAGGGCCCCCGTGGTCCTCTTGTGGCATGACACAGTTCTTCCCCCATGTCCTGTGGGTGTTTCTGGGGCCCCCGTGGTCCTCTTGTGGCCCGATGTGGTCTTTCCTCCGTGGCCTGTGGATGTTTCTGGGTCCCCTGTAGTCCACTCGTGGCCTGACGTGGTGCCTCCTCCGTGTCCCGTGGGTGTTTCTAGGGGCCCCGTGGTCCTCTCGTGGCGTGACACAGTGCTTCCCCCATGTCCTGTGGGTGTTTCTAGGACCCCTGTGGTCCTCTCGTGGCATGACACAGTTCTTCCCCCATGTCCCGTGGGTGTTTCTAGGGGCCCCGTGGTCCTCTCATGACTTGACGTGGTTGGTTGTTTTTGTTCATTAGTTTTTCCTGGCTTTTGTGTGGTCTTTTCAGTGGTCTTGTCTGAGGTGGTACTTGGTGTTACAGTTTTAGCTGGGTTACTTGCTACAGTTGATCTCTTTGCTGTGCGCTTAAGACAAGTTGTCTTGCTCTTGGGTGCTGAGGTTGGATGTTTTTCGTGAACCAATCCTTTATCTGTGTTAGTGGAATCATTAGTATTGATGTTGTGTTTGTTCCGGATAATTGGGTGTTTTCCTTGATTGCAGGGGTTTTGTTCAGAAGTGGGAGGAGCATCTTGAGTTGCAGAGCTTTTGGAGTTATCTACAGTCTGGTGAGTCAGCTTGGAGTGGGGTGTGGTATTGCATTGGTGTTTTTGCTTACGGGTTTCTGTAGATTTTGAGTGGTCTGGGGAGCTGTGTTCTGAATGAAGAGCAGTGTCGTCAGAGCGGATAATAGAAACAGGGCCCAGAGCCAGAGAGAACAAATGATCAGATATTGGGTGTTCACGAGTTTTCTGGAGTTCTTGAAGTGTGGCAGCACCTGTGAAGGGAGAGAGGCAAATGAGAAACTTCCTCTGTGCTCTTCCCTGCTTCCCGTCTCACCTCATCTCTAGGGGTCCCTTTGATACCCAAGGTGTATCTCCCCAGCCAGTCTCTTCAGAATACTCTGGTATCTAGTCCCCATTCTCACCTCCAGTCTCTGGACCTTTGTTGAGGCTGTCCTTTCAGGAGCAAGGCCACCTCTCTCCTCTCCACCTCTACTCTTCAGTTCTCAATTTCAGATCTTTCTAGCTGTATGGCATCTTTCCTGATCTTTCTAAGCAGATAGGATCCAGCTTCATCTCAGTGCTCAAAAAATTCTTTGTTAGTTACTCTTTCCTGCTACCTTCAATGTGACATTACAGTTGTTTGTGTGCCTGTCAACCTCTACTCCCTGTCCGGCTTATCACATTGTAAGATTTTGAGAGGAGATATTGACTGGCCTTTTGCTCTGCAAGTGCTGTTTTAGAGTTTATATACTTATGGAGTGGAGCTGCCTTTCCACTGCAGAGCTGAGAGGAAAGGGAATAAATGTCAGAATCTCTATCTTTCCGTAATAGTCCAGCTCCATCCCAAATGTGACTGTGTGAGAGACTGAGGTGAGACCTCTGGCAAAACTTCCCATAGAGATTAGTAAGTAGACACAGGTGATGCGTGAGAGGATAAGAAGAGGGGTGGGCGGTAGGTAGAGGAGAGGGATGGGAACCTTTCATTTTGGTGATGAAGGTTGACCTGGCTGCAGGGAAGCGGATGAGATGACTCAACCCTTATGGTTCCCCACTGGCTCCCCCTCTTCACACACCTGAAGCCATCTGAGATAGATGAAGGTGACCCTTTTGAAAGAAAAGGATATTGACGTGGGGGTCCTGGGAGGTGTGAACAAGGCAGCTGGATTCTGGCAGGGACCGACTATGTTTATGGACAGGGTGTGAGGGAAAACATCCCTATCAATGAACAGATGTGGGCCTTAATTCCATGGAAGAACAACCAGTGGGAACAGAGGAGATGTCTCTGATATCTAACCAGGACAGTAAGAGCCAGGAGAGCGGGAAAAGTGAGAGAGATAGCGTCGTTACGTAACTGAGCTTTCCAGACTCTGTTAACTCAAGGTGGCAGCCAGAACCTGGACACACTCCCAGTCACAGGAAACCACAATCCACCCACCTCCCTGCTGACTCCTTAAGAGGGTTGAGGGTTGGGGAACTTAGTCCTTGAAAGAAATATGGGTGGATGAGAAGGGGGTGAGGGTAGGAGGGAAGCCCAAGTCCTTGATGGGATTCAAGGCTGGGGAGAGAGAGGAGGGCTGAACTGCCAGGCCCTCACTTCACCGGCCGGGTCCATTCTCTGATTCCCTCGGCAGCAATACCAACCGTGGCCCTTGTTTATTGGGCCCCTTCTTGGGGCCAGGAGCTCGGCTAATTGCCTCATAGTCATTCTCTTTCTGGGTTGTCTTCTAAGGTGATTGATCTCCCAGCTCCCCACAAGGCATCTTAGAATCTGTCAATGTCCCTACTTTACAGCCAAGAAACTTGAATTTCTTGGAGCAATGGTGACTTGCACACAATCCCACAGCCACAGCAATGGCCAACCTTTCTGGAACACTTACTGGGAGACAGGCAGGTCCTACAAAGGAGGGCATGTATTAACTCATTTGCTTTTTACAACAACCATTTGAGGTTGAGAACTATTTGTTATTCTCCCTTTTTATAGATGAGGAAACAAGGTTCAGAGAGGTTAAGTAATCTCCCCAAGGACACTCAGCAAGTAAGAGGTTGAGACAGAACTGGAACATACATTCTGGGCTCCCAGGCCCAGGCTTTAACTGGTTAAGACCACACTATACAGCCTATGGGTCAGCCCAATCTCTTGGGGAAGGAAGAACACTGACATTTGTGGAACCTCTGAAGGATGATGTTCATATATTTGTTTAGGGACTTCCCTGGTGGCTCAGTGGATAAGACTCGGCGCTCCCAATGCAGGGGGCCTGGGTTCGATCCTTAGTCAGGGAACTAGATCCCACATGCATGCCACAACTAAGAGTTCTCATGCCGCAACTAAGGAGCCTGTGAGCCGCAACTAAGACCCAGTGCAACCAAATAAATAAATAAATAAAGTGTACAACTCAGTGGGTTTTTAAAAAAAAAAAGACCAAAAACATATATTTGTTTATTTAATCTTCACCACGAACTTGTGAGGCAAGTGTACGATCTTACCCTTTTACAGGTGAGGAAAGGAAGTTCAAACAGGGTGAGTAATTGGCAAAGAGGCTTTTCACTACACCCCAGATGCTTTTAAATGTGATAGGAGATAACTAAATATCCATGGAGTGAATAAATGTGCAGGCAGCAGCCCGGAGTAGCAAATTCCACTGCCCTTAAAGAATCAGAGGAGAGGATAGAGTCCAGGCACTATCCCTCACTAGGTTTGCATTCTTACTCAGGTCACTTAAATGCTCCGAAGCCCCATGTCCTCAACAGTAAATAACGATGATGTCAACCTACCAGTTTAGTGTGAAGACTAAAGGAAGTATGGAGCATAGAAGACTCTGGAGCGTAGAAGACTCTTTAAAGTGTTTGCTGAATACAAGTTGTAGTCTTTGAAACAATCTCATACTTTGCTCTGCTCTTCTCCTGGTAGTAAGGGGAGCCTGAGCCTGTGGCCTTGCCCTCCTGTCTTCTGCAGCTCCAGGTGTCTCTCCTGGCTTGCCCCCCCGCCCCATACACTTCTGCGTCTACCTTGACCACACCTTCAACCCCCCCTCCAACACACACATTCCTGAGCCGCTTCCCCGTGCTGTGTTTTATCAACATTGCACTCACCAGTTTCTAATGTATTACAAGTGCGGTTTACTTCCCACAGTGGCAGGGACTTTTATGTGTTTTATTCATTGCCTAGGTCTCTAGCCCAGAGCGATGTTTGGCCCATAAGAGGCACTTCATAAGTATTTGTTGAATAGATGAATGAGACAATATTTTAAGACTGACGAAAACTCTTCAGAAGCCATGCCAACAACCTTTCATTATGCATATTAAGTAAGGAAACAAACATAATTGTGGCCTCCAAAGGTTGGGAGACTAAGGGTAACTTCTGCTATGTTAAGTAATTGAGCCCTGAGATGAAAAGATGTTGAAAGAAGGTCTCTCGCCCACCCGTTTTGGGATATTGGTCGTTACTTAACCACAGGAGCCACATAGTCAATAACTAGACTCAGATAACTAGATTTTAGAATTCCAGGTCTACATCACATAGTTGTGGAACCATTGATTAAAAAATCTGGAGTTGAAGCTCAAGGGATTCCTTGGTCCTGAGTCTTGAGGCAAATCAGTGACCTAACCCCCAGGTTGAGATGACCATCTCTTCTCCCCAGTAGATCTATTATTGGTAGCAACTTTCTTTTCCTAGGAAGTTTCCACCATGAGATATTCATTTCACTGACTATAATAATGGTCAGAAAAGAACTCTTTTGGTCACTGAGGTATAGGTAGAGAGCAAAACCTGGCTTTAGCACAAGACACTGGTGGTAGATACTCAGCCTGGATAAAAGAGTAAAAACAAATCCCACAGCATCAAAACTATGTACAGTTCCAAGGGTCTGTTCTATCTGCTTCATTCACTGGTTTGAAAAGAAGATGGACATCCTACTAAGTGACTCGTGCTATGGAGTCTTTGTCAGAGCAGCCTCACGCAAAAGATTGTTTCTGATGTTTCTTGGTGTCCCATCCCTCAAAAATGGCTTACTCCATTTGCAGTAAAGTGCGTAAATGTTTGTTAAAGTGTCTATACAGTTTAAGTTCGATATGTAACCTAAAACACAGACATAGTAAAAAAGATGAAAAACACTCAAATGTTTGCATGGACAACTACAGAGAATTAGAAAAGATTTTCTTTTTCTTTCTAATTTTTTCCATTTTTCAGCTTCTAGATTGAGCATATATTATTTTTATCATAGAAATTAAATCAAATAACATTTACTATAGGAAAATGTCTCTTTTAGATTCTCCTCAGGCAGAACCTCAGCCCCATCTGTGCTTTCTTCAGTGATGATTTAATCTAGATGCTGCACCTGTGGTTCTGTGGCTGCATGATGCAGACTCTGGGGTTCTAGGATCTAGTTATCTGCGTCTGGGTATTGACTGGTCCTGTGGATAAGTGACAGGGCGTACCCCAGACCTGTGGGCTAAAGGCCTTCAGCCACTCCTCTTGTCACTCTTCCCTCCTTACCCTGGCCGCACTGTCTGCTGGACACAGTTATGTGTCAGCCCTGACTCACACTCCACTTCCACCCGGACTCCATCCCAACCCCACCCAAGACTCAAACCCTCCCCCACCAGCACCCCCTTGCTCTTCTCTGCAGAATCTGAGCGCCCAGCGGCTCTTCCCTCCCCACCCGTCCCCTCCATCCCAGCCAGCCAAGCTCTAGCGTGGCTGTCTCCCAGACCACACACACAGAGCCCAGAGTGTCCTGCTCCAGAATTCGGATTTTGAGTGTGCCCTGTGCCTGTCCTGTGCCTCAGAGAAAATCTCCCTCAAAAGTGAACGTGAGGAGGGACTTCCCTGGTGGCGCAGTTGTTGAGAATCCGCCTGCCAGTTCAGGGGACACATGTTCGATCCCTGGTCTGGGAAGATCCCACATGCCTCGGAACAACTAAGCCCCTGTGCCACAACTACTGAGCCTGAACTCTAGAGCCCGGGAGCAACAACTACTGAGCCTGCGTGCCACAGCTACTGAAGCCTGCGCACTCTAGGGCCTGTGCTCTGCAACAAGAGAAGCCACCACAATGGGAAACCTGCGCACTGCAGCGAAGAGCAGCCCCCGCTCGCTGCAACTAGAGAAAACTCGCATGCAGCAACAAAGACCCGACACAGCCAAAAAGAAATAAGATAAATAAATTTAAAAAAAATAAAAATAACATAAACTGTAAAAAAAAAAAAAGTGAATGTGTGTGGAGATGATTCGGGACTCATTGCCTCCTGCCCCCTACAAGTTCCTCTTCCTGGGCAGCAGCAGGACAAGAGGGGATGGAGAGCGGCAGGTGGGACAATCAGCCTGACAGGAAGGGGAAGAGAAGGTGCGTGGGACTGGGTGGTGGGCGGCTCAGGGCGGCTCTGTTGCCTCTGTCCCCAGACCCTCGAGGTGGGGGGGAGGGCATCAAATCAAGGCACTGCTGAGACCCAGCAGAGACAACTTAGAGATTCCTCAGCCCCTGCCCCTGCCCCTGCCGTCCACCATCTGCCCAGTCACCAGCTTGCATCCCCTCCAACCCCAGCGTGACCCTGAGCTCAGGGAAGGAGAAACTTCCTCGAACATCACCCTCGATCAAATACCATTGGAGGGAAAAGCTGCTGCTTCCCCTGCCCACAGAGCTGCCCAGAGCATCCAGACTCACGACCTTCCCAGGCCTGGTTTGGGATCATCAGCGCTGTTACTGTGGATGACCCTATGTAGTACGTAGAGAGTCTCTCTGAATCTATTTTGGCCCAGTGTCTACCGTGTAAGACCCTCCTCTGAATCGCCCAGGCCCCTCCGAGCTGCCCCTGTGTTTGGGCGTCTCTGCTCCCCAGGTTCAGTCACAAAACTCTCTTAACTAAGTGAACTAATTTTGCAATTTCACTTTATCTTGTAGGGTCTATTTTGCTTGTCAAACTTTTCTCTTTTTTTAAAATTTATTTTATTTTTTTTATTCTTGGCTGCGTTGTGTCTTCGCTGCTGCACTCGGGCCCTCTCCAGCTGCAGTGAGCGGGGGTCACCCTTCGCTGCGGTGTGCGGGCCTCTCATTGCGGTGGCCTCTCTAGCTGCGGAGCACGAGCCCTAGGCCTGGGCACCCCAGCCGCAGTGGCTCACGGACTCTACAGCGCAGGCTCAGCAGCTGTGGTGCGTGGGCCCAGTTGCTCCGCAGCATGTGGGATCTTCCCGGACCAGGGCCTGAACCCGCGTCCCCTGCATCGGCAGGTGGACTCTTAACCACTGCACTACCAAGGAAGCCCTCTTTTCTTTTCTTAAATTTTTATTGGCGTATAGTTGATTTGCAATGTTGTGTTCGTTTCAGGTGTACAGCAAAGTGAATCAGTCATACATATATATATCTCCACTTTTTAAAAAAAGTTTTTCCCCGTATAGGCCACCGTCAAACTTTTCTATATTCACTCTCTTACCAAAGCCTTGGGATGGTTCCCAACTGTAAAATGGGGATAAAACCACACGCACCTTATCGAGTTGTCGTGTGGATTAAATAAGTAAACACAGATGAAGTGCCTAGAACAATGCCAAGCACATAGTAACTGTTGATGTCAGCCAGGTGGCATCCTTCCCATTTTACAGAAGCCCAGACCAAGTACATGGGCCAGAGTCAGGGCTGGAACCCAGATCAGAACTGAGCAGGGCTCTTGGGAAAGAAACGCACCTTATGCCCCCTGAGGACAGCGGCGGGGGTGGCGTGGTGGAACCCCTGCTTGCCTCTGTGGCTTTGGACAAGCCCTTTACCTCTCTGAGTCTCATTCTCCTCACTATAAAATGGGACATTAATAACCACCTCAGGGGATTTGAGGACATGAAATGAGATGAAGTACCTCCCTCGAGTGCCTGTGAATTCCCTGCACGGAGCAGGGGCTCGGAGTGTAAGGTCCCTGCCGCTGCCTACCCAGGACTGCCAGCCCAGCCAGTGTCTTTATCCAGACTAAAAGAAGCCCCCCTCTGGTGGCTGCAGCCTTGCAGGCCATGTCTTGAGGAGCAGAGCATAGGCTGTAATTCACCTCCGACATGCCCCTTAGCTGGTAAACTTGAGCAGTGTACACCCTAGACAACTGTATGTAGTAGCTCCGAACCCACCCCCTTTCCCACCACATAGTCACTTGCTGTTCATTTCTGTGACTGGTCGTTCAACCGTATGAATGCTAAGAAACAACGCCTCTCTATTTTCTATCCCCCCATGTGATGGTGACCCCTTCGCCTCTGAGGGCACCTTACCTGCCTCCCAGGAAGCTAGAAGGAAGAGGAAGCAGCACTGGAGGCCAAAGATGGAATGGATGCAGTGGGCCGGCTGGGCCATGCTGGAGCTGGATGGCTGCTTGAGGCCATGGGCTGGGGTCCCCTCAGCTTATATGGGCCCAGGTTTGACGTCATTGGGGCTGGGGCCCCTCAGGCCTAAATCTTAAACAAATGGAACTGCCCCACCCCACAGGGGTGCCCTGATAACGGGAGACCGCAGCTGCTTCGTCATGGAGCGAGGAACGTGAGTGCCTACTGAAAGGGTGGGATCTGGGGACAGGGAAAGGCAACTTTGAGGGACAGACTCCTGCCCCAGCCCCAGAGGGGTGGGGGTTTGGGTGGGCAGCCTCCAGGGTTCTGGGCAGGTGGGGAGCAGATGATGGGTTCCAGAAGGACTGAGTTCTGCCTGGGGCTGGATGGGGAGGGGGCTGGTTGGATGCCTGGATTCTGGGAGGAGATTCAAATTCTGGTTCTTCTCCAGCTGCACATTCACCCTCCCACTTCTCTTGCGTCAGCCCAGCTCTCCACACCCCTTACTCACACAAGGTCACTCTTTTTGCCCTGGGTGGAGCTGTCCATGAGTATCAGGTGAAAGAGCAGAGAAGAGGGAAAGCCCTCACATAGCCCACTGCTGTGGAGACAGGTGCTTCCAGGTGTCCAGAGATGACACAAGAAGTGGGGACAGTGGGGACAGTGGCAGAGACAAGACAGCTATGGAACCCCAGGGACTGACATCCCTCACCAGGGATGCCAGCAGGTCCAGGCCACCCAGAGGCACTGAGGCCAAGATCTTTGGCAGAGGTGCTCAGTGGACAGGGGCTCTGCCTTCCCTCTCCCCCACCTCCTCTCCCACTGCAGCCCAGCGGCAGTCTCTTTGCCTGCAAGCCCCCATCCACCCCTAAACAGAAAAGCAGACCTCTCATTTCTAGAAGCTCCCTGGAGTCTCTCTCTCCCCTTTGTCCTGATTCCTTGCCTGAAGCAAACATTAGCTCAGAGTCTGTCAAAATTCATACACTGCATTCCCAAGAGACAGTGGCTGAGGCTGGAGTAAGGGGAGGACAGGCTACCTGGGACTCTAAGGAGAGAGAAAGCCATGGGTCCAGGTGTCTAAGTCACTGCCCCTATCGCCCACTTAATTTGTTCACTGTGGGTCTCTGCTACTGGAAAGTCAGCACCCTGCAGGGGAGGTCTTTGCCATGATAGCTGCTGCATCCCCAGCACCTGGGACAGGGCCTGGCACACGGGAGACAATCAATAGTGTTGACTCGGCCGAATGGAGTGGAAGCCAGGGCTGGCTACTACCTCTAGGGGGACGTGGAACAGGCAGAGGGTGTGGAGAGGGCTGGACCCAGAGGACAGGAGGCCAGGGCCCTGGGGCAGCGGGGCTCATGGGAGGACTAGAGGGCCAATATGTGAATCTGTCTCAGTACTTGGCATGACTGGTCCCTAAGCCCTAGGCAGGGCTGGAATGGGAGCGAAGAGGAGCAGCTAACTGCTCATTAATGCAATTAATGGGAGATTAATTAAGCTCCATGGAGTCAGACCAAAGACCAACTGCTCAGAACTGGGCAGCCTTCCTCCCAGGCAATGCGTCCTGAAGGATGGGGAGACTGAGGCAGAGGCAGACCCCTCCCCTGTGGCTTCATCTAGACGCAGGGCTGACTGACAACTCCTGTTTCCACTAGTCTGCTACCCCACACTTACCCCCAGGGACCCAGGCCTCAGTAGAATAAGGGCCAGTAATACTGCTTATATCACAGGGCTGCTGTGAACTAAAATATGTACAGTACCTGGTACATAATAAGTGTTATTTAAGTGTGAGTTATTATTATTATATATTATTAGTTATTATAATTAATGAGGAATATGGAGCACAGAAAGGTTAAGTAACTTGCACAAGGTCACACAGCTATAATGGCAAAGCCAGGATTAAAAACCCAGGTTATAAACTAACTTCACAGAGTTGATTCTTCACTGCCTAGAGCTGAATTTAGCACCTCCATGGGCTGGTCAGCCTGCAGCGCTCCCAAGCCTCTCTTTCAGTGGCCCTAAACCCCCATTCCTGCCCGGTCAGTGTTTCCTCTCAGCCACCCAGACTGCGGTTCCCTTTTCCCCTCATCCCTCCCTAAGTGTGGCAAGCTGTCATCTTTTACCCTGAAGCCCCTGTTCTTCTCAGAGTTCTGGGGCACCAGGTCCCAGCTCCACTGGCCTCAGGGACCCACACATTTGGACCATAGCTTCACTCACCTTTTTTTTTTTAAAGATTTTTTTGCTGTGGACCATTTTGAAAGTCTTTATTGAATTGTTTACAATATTGCTTCTGTTTTATGTTTTGGTTTTTTAGCTGAGAGGCATGTGGGATCTTAGCTTCCCTACCAGGGATTGAACCTGCACCCCCTGCATTGGAAGGCAAAGTCTTAACCACCGGACCGCCAGGGAAGTCCCCACTCACCTTTTTGATACCATACAGTAGGGTGACAGTTGCTGCCACCAAAGTGAGTGTGATCAACACAATGGCCCAGTCAGGGACAGAGCCCTTCTCCTGTGGCTTTGGGCCTGAGGACACAAGGAGACCTCAACCCCCTGACCCCCACTGCCCTCTGTGACTTTCCATCTTTCCTTCTGTGACTCTGACATCTATGTAACTCTAAGACCACGTTTCTCTGTGGAGTTCTGTCTTGTCATGTCGGGAACAGAATCTCAGCGGAGGGGGTTTTAAAGGGCTTCACTCCAAGCCCCAGTCACCTCTTCCCGACACCTGTGGACTAGTCTGTCAGTCTCTAAAGTCCTCACTGACATCCACGTCTCTCCGTCTTTCTGAACCTTCCTCCATATCGCAGGCTCTATTGTCCGTGTCTCTCTCCATCTGTGATGTCTCTGCACTGTGAGGGTCCCTGGGTGGGTCTCTCTCCTTCTTCTGAGCTCCCCTGTCCTCCCACCGACCCACCCTAACTCTGATCTCTAAGGGGAGCCAGAGTCGGTTGTGTGTTTTCCCTCCACTCATTTCCTGCCCTCAGACTGCCTGGTGGGGAGACTAGGATTGAAGGGGAGGGGAGGAGGGAGACAGAGGGAGGAGGGAGGACAGGATCTGTGGAGGGGATGCTTGTTGCCCTGGAAAGACAGATTGGGCCACAAGGAATAAAGTTGAAAACCTTTTGAGGAAGCAATCAGGTAACCAGACATCTGGCTGCTGGTCGGACCAGAGGCTTGAGGGAGAACCGAAACCCTTTTAAGTATTGGAGACATCCTCAGACATACTCGAAACACAGTTGAAAGCAGGTCCTAATGCCTGTCCCTACACTCCTCTCCAGGAGCCGAGCTGACTGCAGGTCAATGACCCAGTGCAAACAAGAGCACCTTACAGGTCAGGACGCTGAGCTCAGGGGATGTGGTGGCTGCCCCAGCTGTGGTGGAGTGGAACTTCCTGAGACAGCTCCACTTGGTGTGGAAGTCCCAGGCACAGGTGAAGCAGTTCCAGGGGCTGTTGTGGCTGAGAAAGATCCCAGAAAGGCAGAGGGGAAAACAGCTAGAGGAGATCTGAGTGAGAACAGAAGCAGAAATTCCATCCAGTGCCCCCTCAATTGAAATGCTAGCAAGTTTTTGGTAGAAATTGGTAAACTGATTCAATGAAAATGAAAGGACTGAGAATAGCTAAAACAGTCTTAAAGAAAAACAAAAGTGGAAGACTTACACTAGCAGACCTCAAGTCTTGCTGCAAAGCTGCAGACATTAAGGACTGTGGCACTGGAGTAAGAACAGACAGAACAGAAGAGAGTCCAGAAATAGACCCACACATACATGGTCACTTGACTTTTGATAAAGGGACTCACACATTTCAATGGTGGGGAGAGAGGGAGGGTCTTTGAAATGAATTGTTCTGGGGCAACTGGTTATCTGTAAGGGGAGAAAAGGAATCTTGACTCCTACCTCACTCCATACACAGAAATTAATCTGAGATGCATAATAGGCTTAAATTTGAAAGCAAAAATAATAAAGTTTCTGGAAGAACGTGTCAGAGAATATCTTCATGACCTCGAAGTAGGCAAAAAAATGTCTTAGGCAGGATACAAAAGGCACTAAGAGAAAAAGTTGATAAGTTGAAAAGCAGAAGGGGAGCCTGTGTATAGCCACCAAGGCCAGGATACTGCTTCAGTGAGGTTCCGGGGAACTAACAACTTACTCAGGGCTGAACACAGGAAGCCCCCACCCAAAGCTATGGGCCAAGCCAAAGAGTTCTTCAGAGATGGACTGAGCAACAGAAGTATCACCTGGCAAAGTTGATACCACTCCTGTTGTGCTCCCCCAAGTGGTCAGATCTAAAGTCTGAGGACTGCTGGGCAAAGCCCCAGATGTTGAAGAAACTTGAGAAACTCACAGAGATGGTGGGGAGACCTGCAGAGATATCCCCAGAGGCAGTTGGGACACCAGCAGAGACATCCCCAGAGGTGATGGAGATGCCTCCAGAGTTAGAGGTTCCCAGTGGGATCAGCTGAGCTGTTGGGAGAAGAAAGATGATAAGATGGTGTTAGAAGAGTTGGCCATCTCCCTGGGTCCAGAGTCCACATCTTGACCCCAGTGCCTCACGTCAGAGTCCGGGTTCTCACCGTAGCCAGCCAAGGCCCGCAGGCCCAAAAGTAGCACCAGTGCAGCGTCCATGATGCCCGCTGAGGTGCGTTTCCAGGACTGTCTCCCCGGCTCTTTAAAGGCTTTGAGGCCTTATTACAAGTCTTGGGAGAGCCAGCTGTGCCGGGGCCTCCATCAACACCACGATCTCCATCCCCAGGGAGAGGCCACCAAGCTGTCCCCAGGGGACCAACCTGTCCCAGCCTGATCCCAGGAAGCCCTGGGTGAGGGGGAGAGTGAGTAAGATCCTGAGGACTCCCCTACCAGGTTCTCAGGCTCTTTCTGGATTAGGGATCTAACCCTGAGGCCCAAGTCAGTCCCCAGCCCAGGCCCTCTTCAAAGGGAAGAGACCCAGGTGTCCTATTCCCAAGGTCCTCTTGCTCCTAGAAGTATAACCATTGGGGATGAGGATATACGGGTCCCTGTGGAAACAGGATTTGGGAGCTGGGTGTGGGTGGAGAACGTCACTATCTGGGGACTGCATCTGACCCTTAGGAGAGCCCACGGCAGGGCAGGAGGGTGAACACCTGAGCCATCCTTCGTTCCCAATGGCTGCAGCCCACAGAGCTTTCCATTCCTTTGGCTGAGAAGGGGTGACGGGAGAAGAGAGACACCTGGTAAGACAATCATCATGTTCAGGGACAGTGCAATGAGCAAGTTCAGAACCCAGCTCTAAATCCACCGCACTGGAATCCACCACTTCTAAGCCGTGCGGGCTTGGGCAAGTCACATGACCTATCGAAGTCTTCGTTTCTTCACCCCTAAAACTGGGGTAATGTAGTGCCTACTTCAAAGGGCCATAATAAGCATTAAAGGAAATAATGTTTCTAAGGTGCCTAGCACACAGAAGCCTCGGCTATGATTACATGGAAAGAAGAGGGCCAGCTGAGAAAGACATGGGCATGCTCCCACTCTCCTCTTAAGAGGACTCAGATGCCCCAAGGCACCTCTCTATGTTCCCACCTTCTCACACCTGCTCTTACCTACTATGTCTGATGATCTTTTTGTCTATTAATTCTTCCCACTCTGGGCTTCCTGCTCTCCAGTACAAGTCTGGGAGCCCTGGGATCGCACTTTGTTTACTTTTATGGGATAGACAGTGTCTCCCTCCATCTCTCCATTTCCCTGGTCCTGCTTTTTTTTTTTTCTTAACATTTTTATTGGAGTATAATTGCTTTACAATTGTGTGTTAGTTTCTGCTTTATAACAAAGTGAATCAGTTATACATATACATATATCCCCATATCTCTTCCCTCTTGCATC
>NC_041231.1:85413738-85448429 GCF_002837175.3 Physeter macrocephalus
GTTCCCTTTTCTCCACACCCTCTCCAGCATTTATTGTTTCTAGAGTTTTTGATGATGGCCAATCTGACCGGTGTGAGATGATATCTCATTGTCGTTTTGATTTGCATTTCTCTAATGATTAATGATGTTGAGCATTCTTTCATGTGTTTGTTGGCGATCTGTATATCTTCTTTGGAGAAATGTCTATTTAGTTCTTCTGCCCATTTTTGGATTGGGTTGTTTGTTTTTTTGTTATTGAGCTGCATGAGTTGCTTATAAATTTTGGATATTAGTCCTTTGTCAGTTGCTTCGTTTGCAAATATTTTCTCCCATTCTGAGGGTTGTCTTTTGGTCTTGTTTATGGTATCCTTTGCTGTGCAAAAGCTTTTAAGTTTCATTAGGTCCCATTTGTTTATTTTTGTTTTTATTTCCATTTCTCTAGGAGATGGGTCAAAAAGGATCTTGCTGTGATTTATGTCATAGAGTGTTCTGCCTATGTTTTCCTCTAAGAGTTTGATAGTGTCTGGCCTTACATTTAGGTCTTTAATCCATTTTGAGTTTATTTTTGTGTATGGTGTTAGGGAGTGTTCTAATTTCGTTCTTTTACATGTAGCTGTCCAGTTTTCCCAGCACCACATATTGAAGAGGCTGTCTTTTCTCCACTGTATATTCTTGCCTCCTTTATCAAAGATAAGGTGCCTGGTCCTGCTTTTGGCTTTTCTCCCTGACTCTGCCCAGGGTCCTCTCTGCCTCCATCCTTCTGTACAGGGGCCCATTGGTTTTTGGGGGAAGAGGGAGAAGATGAAAAGGGAGGCAGCTAAGAAGACGAAGGGCATGTGCCTTTGTGCATTCTAGAGGGTTTACGTGACAAGTTTGTCAGTCTGTTGAGCTTACCTCTGTGTCTGGCAGAATGACGGATGGGTTCTAATCTCTCTGCTACTGACTGTGTGACCTTAATAAGTCATTTACCCTCTCTGAGCCTTTGTTTCCCAGTTTTTAAAGAAAGAGGGTAAACTAGATGGGCTCCAAATTCTCTCTAGAAATCTGTCCTTGTGTCTGCCATTCCGGGTGCCTTGTGAAAGGGTGTTGGCTGGGAGGATGAGGGAATCCCTTTTGCCGTGAGTGCACAAGGCAGGGGGTGGGGCGGATATTTGATGAAATTTGTGTTCCTGCCTGAGTAGCTAGGATATTTTAGAGCAACTAAAACAAAATATTCAAAGACAAAAGTTCCCCCTTACCCAGATTTCTCACCTAGAAAGCCACTGTGGCTGGGGAAGCAGAACATCTGGGTTTGGGAAGAACTTGTCCTAATCCACCCCTCCCTTTTGGGCCCACATTCCTGAGCCCTTAGGTGGCATGGATGATAGAAATTAATTGCAGTTAGTAATTAATCCCTAAAGAACAATGAGAGGCCCAGGCTTGGGTGGGGCCCAGACACCTGCACAGAGGGACACCCTCAGCTTCCCTCTCTGTGAGACCAGGGACCCACCCCCTCAAGCCTCCAGACATGGGGGAGAAGTGGGGCGCAGGATCGAGGAAAGGGGACCACCCTCTATTTCCCCAGCAGCCCAGTGAATGACCCTCTCCTGGGTCCTCAGAGCCAAACTGAGAGAAATGGAAAGTCCAGTTACCCAGCTTCCCCCTCCCATCTCCCCACACACACCTGTGCTAAGGACTGTGTGGGGAGTTGGAAGGCAGGCCAGTTAAGGAGAGGCCAGCAGGCCTTCAGACATCTCTTCTGTCCATCTGAGAAGCAAGAAGCGATAGAGCCGCGATGGGGGCTGGGCTGTCCCTCTTCATCCTCCTGACCCTCCTCGCCAGCTCACAGGGAACAGGTAAGGTCTGGAAGGCTAGACACCTGGGTGCCCAAGACAAGGGTCCGAGAAAGGGAATGAGAGAGATGGAGGCACCCTAGTCCTGAGCTCCTGAGTGTTCAGGGCTGAACTCCTGCAACGAGAGGGTCTGGAAGGACCTTGTCAGGGAAGAGGAACTCGGGTGGGCGTGGGGCAGGAGGGGGTGCCCGCATCTCTGAGGGAATCCGGCCCTGGTGGCTGGGTCCTAAGCTGTGCTTTTGGATCCCTAGGGTCAGAAATGACTTTGCAACTGAAGATGAAGGACTCCTTTCTGGCAAATTCCTCCTATGATTCCAGCTTCCTGGGACTGCTCGAGAAGGTAGTCCTTGGGGAGGGAAAAGGATGGGGCTGTGTGAACTTGGAGTGCATTTCTGAGTCAGCTTGGGCCTCTGGCTGTCTCCGGGGTGTGAGTGAGAGCCATCTCACACCGCGCCCTCTAACCCTTTCTCTCCCTCAGCTCTGCTCCCTCCTCCACCTCCCTTCAGGGACCGATGTCAACCTGCGTCATGCAGGATCCCCACACCACGTCACCTGCAAAGTCTGAGAGCGGTCAAAGCCTGTGCCCATTTTAGCTGGGGCATCCCGTCCCTGGGGTGCAGGTGCAATGCCTGACCCCGTCTTCCAGCAGGCCCTCACCCTGCTGAGTGGCGGTAAATATGCTGAGCTCAATGACTTGACTTTGTGGGTTCATGAGCAGAGGGGCCGGCAGGAAAATGGAATCGGACGCTCAAGTCTCTGACTCTCCCTTGTTAAGCAGAGGGTTTCCAGGGTGGACGCTCTCTCTCCTAACACCAGTGTCAAAGGCCAGAAGCAATCTGGGGAATTAACTGCTTGGACACACATGCACACATGCCACACACACGTATACATGTGCATATACACACACACTTCAAGCTGAGTTCTTCAGAACACCTGGGAATAAAGAAAAGGAACATTTATTGAATTCCTGCTTTGTTCCAGGCGTGAGGCTTTCCCATTTCAATGCTTGCAACAATCTTGCATGTAGCATAATAGGCTTCATTATCCGATTTTACAGATGAGGAAATTGCGGCTTAGGGAGCATAAGTCACTCACTGAGGTCCATTAGCAGTGGAGAGATCTGACACCAGACAAATGCCTTGGCTTAAGCAAGGTTTTAATTTCATCTCCCCCTGCTTAAGCTTTGGGACTGGGGGCTCAGGAACCTCAGACAGGGATGTGAGCAGAACACCCCCAGGATATGGGCCCCCTGACCAAGGGATCCACACAGGTCAGTCTGGGTAGGAGGTGGCGTGGGGGGCAGTTCAGGTGAGAGATGAGGGGTTCAGCTTGTGAGAGGATGGCCAGCCTGGCAGAGTGGTGGGGAGAAGAGGATGGGTGCTCTTGTGCTGGTAACTATGGAACGTGTAGTCCTACAGGCCCACTCTTAAATCCTAGGTGAGTCTCTTATTCTCTTAGAGCCTCCATTTCTTTACCTGCCAGATGAGGATAATGATAGTACCTGCTTCCTAGGACTGGTCTGAGGATTACATGGATAAGTTACCTAGGGCACATGGTACCTGTCAGATAGTGGACCTGGGAGGTAAGGATCGTTATTAGGGTGGAAACCTGGTCCCAGCATATAAATCCTAGTCCTCCAGGGGTCCTCCTTCTCCTGCCTTTTTTTTTTTGGCTGCGCGGCTTGCAGGATCCCAGTTCCCTGACCAGGGATTGAACCCATGCTCCCTGCAGTAGAAGCGCAGACTCCCAACCACTGGGCCGCCAGGGAATTCCCATCTCCTGCTTTTCTTGAGGCAGGTACACATCTGACTCCACACTCAAGACGATCTTGACTTCTTACTGGCTGTCTCAAAATGCAAGCATGCAGCCCAGACTTGACCATCTGGAGGGCATTGGTATGATTGCCTCCTGTTCTCCACAATACCTGTCCTACCAACACCGCCCCCCCTCCCCCCGCACACCATCACCACCATATGAAACTAGAGACTGACTCCTTCGGAGGGAGGGGAAGACAAGAGTTCCATATGGAGTATCCCTGAAAATGAGAACGCATAGTAAAACAAAGTTCCTTTAGTTTCCTTGACAATTGTCCTGAGACTATTGGCCCGGAGGAGAGGTAGCTGGGGGCTTCAAAGGGCCCCAATATTTCATGACTGGCCCCTAGCCTGCACTGGTGGGCAGGTGACACCCATGGGTCAAGTGAATAGGCCCCAAACAAGTCAAGGAATTAAATGTCTGGATCTCCAAAAGCCTGGAGGAGCAGACAGCTAACTGCTTCTTTTAATTTTTTTTAATTTTTATTTTATATTGGAGTATAGTTGATTAACAATGTTGTATTAGTTTCAGGTGTAAAGCAAAGTGATTCAGCCATACATATACATGTATCTATTCTTTTTCAAATTCTTTTCCCATTTAGGTTATCAGAGAATATTGAGCAGAGTTTCCTGTGCTATACAGTAGGTTCTTGTTGCTTATCTATTTTTTTTTTTTCAGATGTTGGGGTTAGGAGTTTATTAATTAATTTATTTATTTTTGTTGTGTTGGGTCTTCGTTTCTGTGCGAGGGCTTTCTCTAGTTGTGGCAAGCGGGGGCCACTCTTCATCGCGGTGCACGGACCTCTCACTATCGCAGCCTCTCTTGTTGCGGAGCACAGGTTCCAGACGTGCAGGCTCAGTAGTTGTGGCTCACGGGCCTAGTTGGTCCACGGTATGTGGGATCCTCCCAGACCAGGGCTTGAACCCGTGTCCCCCGCATTAGCAGGCAGATTCTCAACAACTGCACCACCAGGGAAGCCCCTGGTTATCCATTTTAAATATAGCAGTGTGTACATGTCAGTCCCGAACTCCCAAGCTAACTGCTTCTTAACCTAGTTCTCGAATCTCAGGGCCTGGGATCACAGGGCTGTGATTTCCATGTTGTTTTCTCAAAGAATTCTCTTCCCAGAGTCAAGGCAGGGCGGGGTAGTACAAAGAATGCTTTGGGGTTCACTAGACCTAGGGGTGGCAGAGGCTGCTATCTTTCCCCTAATAGTCATTCCCCTCCTTTTGCATAGTCATGTAAATATTAGCTGAGCACATGGCTATGTTACATTTCCCAGCCTCCCTTGCAGCTAGGAATGGCCTTGTGATCAGGTTCTGTCCAATGGGTTGCAAGTAGAAAGGAAGTATGTATACAACTTCCTGGCAATATCCTTGACAGGAAAGTCACTTCCCTTCCTTTCCCTTCTCCCAGAGGGAAGAAAACAAAGTCTTTACAAAGGCCTACAAGGTCCTAGACCAGCACTTTCCAATAGAACTTCTCATGATGATGGAAATGTTTTATTTTATAACCTGCACTGACCAATATGGTAGCCACTAGCCACATGTGGCTATCAAATACTTGAAACGTGGCTAGTGTGACTGAAAAACTGAATGTTTAGTTTTATTTAATTTAGATAGTCAAGTGGCTACCATTTTGGACAGCACAGGTCTAGATGATTGCCTTGAGCCTTCCCTGAGCCCTACCACATCCCTTACCTTCCTGAGTTCACCTCTCACTCTCCCCCCCGCCCCCTACCACTTCCTTGCTACTCTTTGAGCTCTCCAGGTGTACTCCCATCTTAGTGTTTTGCTCTGGCTCTTCCCTCTACCTGGAACACTCTTCTCTCAGACATGCACTTGGCTAATTCCTGTACCTCCTGCAAGTCTTTACTTAAACCTCACCTTTACAATGAGTTCTGCCCTGACCCATTTCATATTACAACCTGCCTCCCCACAACACACATATGCACCTGAGTCCCCTACCTTATTTCACCCTTTTCCCCCCTGGCATTTATGGCCTTCACACACACTAGTTTATTTATTTACATGTGTTATTTCTGACTCTCCCTGCTAGAATGAAAGAACTACAGTGGCAGAGATATTTGTTTCATTCACTGATGAATCCAACGGTCCAGAATAGGGCCCAGCATATAATAGGTGCTCAAGAAATACTTGTTGAACTGGGGGAAGGGAAAAAGGAAGGTGCTCGCTCCCTCCTTTTCCTTTCCCTCTGGGTGGGATGTGGATATAGTGGTGGGAGAAGATCTTAGACCCAGAGTTGGGAAGAGTGTATCAAAATGTCAAGAAAGTAAGATCAAAAGGGGTTTGGGACCCTCTATCGCAGAGTCCTGCACTGCTTCTGCCCAGCAAAAGAAACACCCATCTCGTCTGAGCCATTATCTTTGTTGAGGTTTTTTTTAAAATAAATTTTATTTTTTATTTTTGAGTTGAAGTATAGTTGATTTACAATATTAGTTTCAGGTGTACAACACAGTGATTCAGTATTTTTATAGATTAGCCACCATTATCTTTAAAGCTTGGTTACAGCAGTTAGAAAACTTGCACCTAACTTACTGGGTTGAATCCCAGTTGACACTTTGGACTAGTTACTTTTATTCCCTGAGCACGTTTCTTCAACTCTAAAATGGAGCAAGTATCCACCTCGTGAGGTTCTTGGGAGGATTAAATGGCACCACAGAGGACCCAGCCCAGTATAGGCCTGCACATACAGTAGTTTCTCAGAGCCGCCGGACAGAATGTCACTTGGGTGTGGAAGGGTCAGGCCCCTGAATTCCACCAATGAGACAAGGTGTTGGAGGTGGAGGTGGCTAGGTGGGCATCTGCGCATGTGTATATCCCTGCCTGGGGCTGGGCGGTGTGTCCCTGGCACTCTGGTTTCAGGTACACAGAAGCAGGGGGGAACTCAATCCCCAGCACAACCTACAGCTCCCCCTAGGCCTGCAGGAAGTCCCGGATCCTCTCAGAACCCTTGGCGATAAGGCCAAGAAACAGGGAAGCTTCCTTCTGGTAAGAAGCAGAAGAGGAAGGGCCTGCAGAAGTCGGGCCATTGTCAGGAAGTAGGTGGAAGCCAGGTCACTGTTCCCAGGCCCTACTGAGAGCTCCTCCTTCCTCCAATGAGGGAGGCCCCGCCCAGCACCCACACTCCCACTGTGGCCCAGAACCCAGCGCTAAGAGGCCACCCGCCTCTCTCCCAGACCAAAGTGTCAGGGAACAACCAAGAGGCGGAAAGTCACCGCTGGGGGAAAGAGGGACAAAAGGACCACAAGCAGACATGTTTGGGTTTTTAAGTTTATCTGAATTTCCTCATTCCTAAACTTCCAGGTGGGACCGCATAGGAGGGAGGCTGGGGCAAAAATGTGAGCGTCTCGAGGACACCCAGTCACTCTGACCAAACCAGTCTGTTTCCTCATTGACGAAGGAGGGAACAGGACCACATGGTCTCTGAGGCTCCACGGCACCATGACAGCTGCCGAATCTGTCCTCAAAGGCGGGTCTGGGAGGGAGGAAAGCTACCAGGGATGCCCAGGGATGGTTAGAGTTCAAAGCTCCCCAGGGCTGGGAGACACATCCATCAAGTGCCGGAGGTGAGAGGCCGCCTTGTCCAGTTTTGACAGTTCCAACTGGAGGGAAGAAAGCTGGGCAAGGAGAGAAGCAGGTGAGGATCGAGGTATAGCCTCCCCCCACCACCCCTGTCCCCAGCCCACATTCCCTTAGGGAGTCGGGCATCCTGGGTGGCCTGCCCCAGCCTCACCCTCTGCTGCCTCTGAGTCTCTGCCTCTCCCTCTGATGGGGTCCGGGCTATGAGGCCATCAAGCTGCTTCTGCAACTTGTGTCTTCGGGCAGCTAGCCGAGGTAGGTGGGTCTGGGGGTCTACCAGGCCCTGAGGAAGAACAGAGAGTAGGCTCAGACATCTGCAGTCCACCCAGCATGCCCTTCCCCCCATTCTAAGATCCCTCCTCACTTTTTTTTTTGCCCCCCCTCACTTTTATAGAACCCGCCCCTTGCCCTCCTCCCAACATCCTTTTCAACCCCACCCCTCCCTCCTCCCAGTCTCCTCTGGTCACCTGCAGCTCCATGTAGACCTGAACGGTATCACTGAGAGCGGCCTGGGCCCAGCCCGAGGGAGCTGCTGCAGCTGGGGGTAGAAGGCCCACGGCCCCACAGTGGCCCAGGGTGCCCAGGGGCTCCAGGAAGGCCTCAAAGAGGCCCTGCTCTCCTGGCTCTGAGCTCTGCAGCAGCACTGGGGAGGAAAGGAAACTGTCAGGGTCAAGAGATCAGCTCCTCATCCTGCACCTCCCAACTCTGGGCTCTGTCCTCCAGGCTCCCCCTCTTCCCCACCAGCCCCTCCTGTCTGCAGAGACTCAGGAGCCCAGGGCCCGCCTCACCTCGGGGCCGGGCCTTGGTGAGCTGGTACGTGGCGCGGAGAGCCCTCAGCACCTGCACAGCCTCCTGGACCCGGGAGAAGTGCCGCTCCAGCTCGGGCTGGTGCCAGCGCTCCTGGAGATGGGCACCCAGAGTCGGTAAGCGGGCACCTGGAAGACTCGGTCTCAACTCTCCTGGCTCTAACCTCCACCCGCCCACCCCTATCTCCTGAGAGCGACGATCTGCTCTCTCCACCACACACATAATTCACCACTTCAAGGAATGGAACATGGCAAAAACCAGGGTGTCATCTAAGAAGGTCTTAGATGATCGCTGGTTAATGTCTGTTTAGTCGCTCTGACTGGAGATGACAAACAACCAAAAATCAGAATTTAAAAGGTATTATTCAAAACTCACAAAACCAAGTAAGTAAAAAAGAAATTGAGTTAAACTTTAGAATTATTTTTTGGGTGAGTTTGTAGCATTTTATCCTTCTCAAGTTATTAAAGCTTAAAACTAAGATTTTGGGGATATCCTATCACTAACAACTAATCTCATCACAACCATGACATGTACTATTACTAACCGATACACAGCCACACAGCTAGTGTCAGTCTGGTAACAACATCCTACTCTAACCACTTGCTAATACTGCCCCCAACACCTTGGAGTTATCCCAGACAATCCATCCTCCGAAAGACTCCACGGCAAAATAAAGACCACCACTGTCAATGACCCCACAGCAGCAAGCCCTTCTAGAAGACTGCTCCCCAAGCCTTGACCAGAAGTCCCACTCCAAGACTCCATGGACGCGACTCACCAAGCTGCGGGCACTGGGGTAGGGGGCAACACAGATGCTGGGGGCAGGGGCACCACCAGGCCTGGGGGGCAGCCTCTGCCAGAGCTCTTCAGCCAGGAAGGGCATCAGCGGGGCGAGGAGGCGGAGACCGACGTCAGCGCAGGAGAACAGGACCTGAAGAGGCCCCGGGGGGTGGGGCGAGTGCAACAGCACAGGCTTCACAGCCTCCTAGGGAAGAGGCCAAGGGGTCAGGGGACGTCCATGGCCATGTCCTTCTTCCACACGCTTGCCGCCCTACAAGTGGGGATGCTGTGGGTAAACACGGGCAGGAGCACCCATCATCTCTGAGACCATCAACTGTCCCTGGACACAGAGTGGAGCGTGTGACAACGGGAAATCTAGGGCAGGGACTCTTAGGGATGGGTGGGGAATAAAATTGTTAGGGAGGTTTGTGTTGTTTAGGATGAAAAGCACTGAGTTTTTTTTAATCAAAAAGAGACAGAAATTTTTTAAAAAGCTGAGAAACAGAAATCTAGAGCAGTGGTCCTGGGCCATCAGTGTCAGCATCACCTGGGACAAGAAATGAATATTCTTGCCAGCCACCCCCCAACCTGCTGGCTGAGCTGCTCTGCGGGTGGGACTGATACTCCACGGTTAACAAGCCCTCCCTCTGAGAGGAGCCCTTGGTCTAAAGACCCCTACTCTTCCTCCCTGTCTGCTCCCAGCTCCCAGCCTGCCCGGGGTCCAAACTCAGCAATCACAGGGACTAAAAAAAATCTCCATCTGCCTCCCAATCCTGCTTTGTCAGACTTGGTTTTCTAGAAATCGCCCCTCCTCCTCCTCTCTCTTCTGGAGACAGGCAGGGAACAGCGCCCGGGCCAGTCCCAGGGAAGAGGGGAATTAGGGTTTCCCCATCTCATCTGTCTTCCTGTCTGGAGGGAAGAATTAGGAACCCAGTTCAGAGCTCTCTGCCAGGGGACAGGAAGCAGGTCTGCAGGGGGAATACCCTCGCCTCACTCACCAAGTAGACATCACAGAGGTTGTGAAGCCAGAAGTGGTGCAGCGCGTGGGTGACGAGCGCGAGCTCGCGGGTGAGGAAGCCTCGCTCGCAGTCCCGGGCAGTGCGGGCCAGGCAGCTGAGGATCCAGGCGTCCATGGGGGAGGCGGGGGACAGCTGCGGGCAGAAGGGGCTTCAGGGTGGGACAGCTTGACTCCCACTGCGCTGCCTCCTCTCCTTCTAGACGCCTCCACCAAGCCTCAGATGTCGGACTACCCAGCTCCCAAGCACCCCTTCTTTCTCTCTTACCTCCTCTGCAGGCTGGGGTATGAATTTCTCCCCAAGAGCATTCAGGATAAAGCGCAGGGCATTCCAGATCTTATTGCAGAAATGTCTGAAGCTCAGGACCTCAGAGGCAGACAGGTGCAAGTCGCCCCCTGGGAGGGAGAGACAGGAGGGAGCGTACACTCGTGGTGGCTGCATGGGGAGTCCTTGGCCCTGCCCTGCCCTGCCCCACTGCACAGGGGCCGCCGCAGGCTGCCCTCGCCTGGGCTTACCCAGGGCCCCATGGGAGCACAGGGCGAATCTCAGGGCATCTGTCCCACACTCGGGGATCCCATGAGGGAAGTCCTTTCTCTGCAAACAGAAAGAGAAGAGGGGTGACAGCTGCCTATGAGGCTGCAGGGCCAGAAGCTGGGTTGCAGAGGAAACCAGTGGCCACGAGCTAGAGGCTGGGATGGGTCAGACACCGGCGACTCACCTGTGCTGAGGCCGCGATCACCAGCTCTGCCGGGTCCAAGTTCCCATCCCTCAGCTTCTCCTGCAGCACCTGGGGTGGGTGAGTAATTCACTGACCTCAGTGGAAGACCCTGCCCCTACAAGGGTCCCGCCTACTGACCCTCCCAGCTCCAGCCCACCCTGCCGGCCCCTCCCCTGCCTTCCTCTCTCCTGAAAACCTCATCCCTCTTCGGGCCCTTCATCCTGACCTGCAGCTCCACCCCACTGATGATGTCCCGTGGGTCCAGCACATTCCCCAGCGACTTGCTCATCTTCCGGCCCTGCCTGTCCCGAACCATGGAGTGCAGCAACACCTGGGGGCATGGAGGGGGTCAGCAGAGGGGGGCCTGGAGAGCTTTCCCCTGGAGGATCCCCTGGCTGTCCTCCAGGCTTTAGGGGTTAGGCTGGGAAGTGAATCAGGACAAAGGAACTGGGAACACAGAAAACCCCACATTAGGGGTCAGAATGGACAACAAGGCTTGGGGAAGACTGGGGAGTCACAGAGAGGGGCAGGGCACCAAAGGGCCGTTACCTTGCCGAAGGGGAGCTGCCCTGTGAGCTGGGTCCCCAACATGACCATGCGGCCCACCCAGAACAGCAAGAGGTCACTGCCCGTTTCCAAAAGTGACAGGGGGTAGAAACGAGCCAGGTCTGGGGTCTAGGAGAAGAAGATAAGCAGTGAGAGGCCTAAGCCCAGGGCCTCCAGCTCTTCTCGAGACTCTGTGGGGGCCTGGGGGCCACTTCCTCATCCCCACCTTCACTCTCTTCCTCTGAACCCACCTCACCTCTTGGGGCCAGCCCAGGGCAGAAAAGGGGAAAAGAGCCGAGGAGAACCAGGTATCCAGGACATCGGGGTCTGGGAAACAGAATGGGGAATGGGAACAATTGGAACCTCAGCTTCAGAACCTCAGCCCACTGCTACCCACTTTTCCAGCCCAAGCCCCACCCACAGAGACCAGGGGTCGAGCCCTCTGCCCCATTCCCAGCTTTCCCGACCCTACCTTCTCTGCCTCAGTACCTGCTCCCTCAAACACCCAGATGCCCTCCCCTGCCCTCCCCAGCTCCGGTACCCACCCCTCTCCAGGGTCAGCTCCGCCCCTGGTCTCCCTGTCAATTCTGCAGCTACTTCTCTGGCCTCAGCCTCTGTCCGCCCGACCACCCAACAGTCCTTCGTGTCGCCCTGCAGAAGTAAGGGGTAGGGAAGAGTGAGGAAGAACAGCACCTGACAGGCGTGAAACACCACTGAGTTTTCATGTTCTCAGGTGGTCTGAGAATGGCCGGCACCCTCTGGTGGTGAGATGAAGAATCGCCAGCTCAGGAGCTCTGATCGCACAACAGATGTTTACATGACCAAGACCAGAAAGCACAGCAAAGGCAGGGAGCTGGGACCGGCACTGAAGTCCTCGGACTCCTGTGCTAAGGCTCTTTCAGCCACACCCAGCCCTCCCTTCGGCTTCTTCCTACCAACCTGTGTGTGCTCCTCTACAACCAGGTAGGCTGGAATCTGATGACCCCACCACAGCTGCCGGGAGACGCACCAGTCCCTGCCGGGAGGACACGAGTGATTTCCTAGCATAACCAGTGGGCCCCCTCCCCATCTCCTGAGAGCCCCCCTTCTCCTTACCCAGTGGGGGAAAACCAGTGCTGCCAGTTCTTCTGGTGGAAGGAGGGACTGAGCTCCAGGGCCCCTGACTCCACAGCCTAGAGGGAAAGGACCTTTAGACGGTGCTTCCCTACCTGCACCCCTCAACCCCCCAAGAATGGGACAAGTGGTCTCTGAAGTGGTTCTAAAACTCAGGAAGAACCTCCCAAGCCTCCTGAGAAGATTCTGGGCTTGAGTGAGGATGCAAGCCAGCCCTTTCTGGGCACCAGGCCTCCATCCCCACAGCTCTCCTCTCAACGAGCACAGCTAGAGAGGTCTGCGGGGCAGAAGGGCCCCCAGCCTCCCTGTTTCTTCATTCCACTGCTCAGGGAGTCCCCCGGCCCAGGCCCCAGGCCCTCCTCACACTGCAGCCTCACCTTGGCAGCTCTGTCCCCCATTTCCCGGCAGCGGACAAACCACTGGCTCTTCGGTAGGTATTCTACCACATCCCCGGAACGGCTGAAAGGGACACAGGACCCGACTACGTGCCAGGCCCTCAAGCGCTGAGGATACAGCAGCAAACAACACTGACACAGAGCCCGTATTCTAGCATAAGGGGTGCACAGCTCATCCTGCGGTCACTCTTAAGCTTCTTCCATTCCCATCTGGGGGTGGTCCCTACGGAAAGGAGTGAAAATGGGGTTACCTGCAAATGGGCAGCACCATAGGGTGGTCCTGGAATCCCCGGAACAGGCCCCGTTCCTTCAGTGCCGACAGAATCTTTTCCCGGGCCACAAATCGGTGAAGACCCTGGGGAAAAGCAGCAACAGGAAAGCTTAAAGGCTGCTAGGAAAACAAGAAAGTGGGAGAGGGGAGATGGGGCGGAGGGTGCCCCCAAAGGACGGGGTTATCACTGAGTTGGTACTACCTGCAGCCAGTCCCCGCAGAGGGAGGTCATCGTCCCATCCTCCGCAATGACACTCAGGGGGCTCAAGCCGTGTCGGGCCCCCAGCTCAGCATCGGCAGGGCTGTGAGCTGGAGTCACCTTCACTGCCCCTAGGGGAGCAGAACTGATGTAAGCACTGAACCCTGACCTTGGCCTTTCCAGATGTATCGTCATCGCTCACGCTACCCTATCCCTCCCTCTTGTCCCCCAGGAGCCCTGACTTCCTCTCTCTCCCCTGCCCCCACTCACCTGTGCCCAGGTGTGGCTGAACAGCACAGTCTGTGATAAGGGGGAGAAGCTGCCCCGTCAAGGGATGACGAAGTTGTCGTCCATGTAGATGCTGAAGGGAAGGGAGAGGGATCAAGGACAGGCACGTGTGTGGGATGGAAGGGTCTGGGGTGGGCATGAGAACCCTGGGAATATAAGGGTGAAATCCAGAAGGTAAAGAGCCAGAGCAGGGCTCGGTAAACTTTTTCTTAAGGGGCCAGAGTATAAATATTTTAAACTTTACAGGCCAAGAGGCAAATTCAGTCTCTGTACAACAACTCCACTCCGCCACCATGGCCGAGTTAGATAATACATGATGTAGCTGCAGACGATACAGAGGGAACGAGGGTGGCTTGTACAAAAACAGGCAGCAGGTGGATCTGGCCCATGGGCCATAGTTTGTCAGCCCCTGAGCTGAAGTGTAACATCAGGAAGAGAAGGGAGTAGACTCAGAGCCACTGGAGAACTGAGATAAGGGAAATTTTAGGAAAAGGAAGAGAAAGCGGAGAGGAGGAGCTGCCATTCTAAAAGGAAGGGAAGAGGATGGGGTTGGGAAGGTCATGTGGCAGAGAGCGCGCTGTGTATTACTGTGTATCGGGAGTCGTTGGGATGGACGGCCACAGCCACGTCTCCAGGCAGCGTCTCTGGCCTCGTGGTTCCTACCACAACCTCTGCATCTGAAGACAAAATTCAAGCACTTAAAGTTGGTCCTCGCCCTCACCCCACACTCCTGACAAAGCTAAAGCCAGGAGAACTGGCAAAGGGAGGGGACAGGGATGGTCAAAGTTGAGCAGGCCCCCAGGAGTAACTAGAGAAAACTAGGACCAGTGTCTACAGGAGCCTGAGGTTTCCCCCAGGCTAATGACCAGAGGCTTGAGGGGGTGTCCGGTGCTGCGGAATTCCTCAACTTGCTTGCGAGACAAGGACAAAATGTTAATAAATACAACTAGAATCCTTGCTTGGTGCATAGAGGACACTGGGGGTTCTCGGCGCCCTGATCATAAATGCTGTGCATTCTTTAGGGCAAGCAGCAGCCCCTCCTACAAGAAACCTCCTCTGACTATTCCAGCTCATCTATCTTCCCCTTCTCTAAACTCTTGGGAACACTTATTGTTCAAACCACACTTCAGAACTGATCTTTTGTCTCTTCCGGGGGTAGCAGCCTCCTGCAGAATTATGCTAAGCTCCCACAGGGCAGTGACCATGTGCACTTTTCTTACATGGCCCAGGATACCCAGGGTGAGTGCCCATGAGGACGCAACACTACCAAGGTTCCTTATGTCATGTGGGAGACAGGCTGGTGGGTTCCCTCCATCAGCCCAACATGGGCTTGAGAAAACAGGGGAAGCAGAGGCAAGTGGATGACCTGTCCGAGGACTACCCTCACCAGGCTCTCCATCCACGGGGAAGGCCACGGAAAAGAGGAGGCCAAAAGACACAGGGGTGGGGGAGTCAGGCAACCGAAGCTCCGTGCAGCCAGGGAGGGGCCGGCTCTCCACCTGGAGGCGTGGAAAAAGCAGGGTCAGAGAGCAGCCTTTCTGCAAGGCTTGCACCCGGCTTCCCACCTCCATTCATCCACGGCCCCGCCTCCCTGCAACCCATCTAAAAGCCACTCGGAGGATTCAGGAGCCACCTCCCTTCCCTCACCTAATCCTTGTGCAGCCACAGTTACAGAAAATATTCACCAAGCACTTAAACCACGCACAGGTGTTGTGCTGAGCACCTTCCAGGAGTTCTCATTGAATTCTCACAACACCCCCATGACACAGGCATTTCCATCACCCCTAACTTACAGACTGAGGAAACTGAGGCTGACAGAAGCTAACGGCCTGCCAGGAGCCACACAGCTGGGAGGCGGCCAGACTCAGATGTGAATCCAGGCAGTCTGGTTCCGAAGTCCAAGCTCTCCCCCTGCCTCAGAGCTCTCACAAACCCGCCTCTCCTTCTCTGCCTCACCTCAATATCCGAGATGGCAGAGCGTAAAGCACACGACCAGTTGACAAGCTGCCGGCTCCGGTACAACAACCCAGCCTTGTAGAGCCGCACGAAAGCTTCTGTCACAGCCACTGAGAAGCCCTAGAATGATCTGAGTGTCCACATCCAACCGCCTCTTCTCAGCCCATCACCCCACTCAGGGACCCAGGCATCCCACCCTGCTACCCCAACACACACAGCAACTCGCCTCCCTGCACAGAGCTCTAAACACCTCCCCGACACCCACGGGGACCACGGCAAGGAACACTCACGGCATCCATAGTAAAACACTCTCGGTCCCAGTCCAGGGAGGCCCCCAGCACTCGGAGCTGCTCACATATCTCTCCACCTTTCCTGGAGTGAGTACGGCATTGGTTTACTCTCTAGAAGCTAATGGACACAGACAAACCCAGTATGGGGCCTTCTATGACACTGAAAGAAGCATAACGTTCTACAGTAACAGGGGAAGGGGCAGCCGATTTGTGAGAAACCCAAAGAAGCTTTACAGAGAAGATGGCATATGTTAACAGACCTGGAAGAAAGAGGGGAATTTCAGGTGGATGGAAAGTGGGAATGGCTGAGGAGAGATGATGAAATCTAAGCAAGGGAAAATAGGATAAATAGAGGGAAAAACATACATATATACATACATATATATACATACATATACACAAGTGTCTACGTTTTAACGTATACAGTGCGTGCATGCGCGCGCGCGTGCGCGCGCGCGCGCGCACGCACACACACACACACACACACACACACACACACACACACACAGCTTGAAGACCCCACCAAATGCTAAGGGGCTTCAGAAGTTAAGTCACCACAGAAAGTTAGGACTGAATGGAAAAAGCCTTGACTACATGTTAGGAGAGAGGGGCTGGGAAGCCAGGACACAAACCTGCTGTCTCGGCCCCTCCAGTCCTGCCCACCATACTCACTCCTCCTTCCACTTCCACACCTCCCTAAAGAAGTCTTCCCGGCTCAGCTCGTGTCTCCTCACTCCTCGCTCCTTCCACAGCTGTTTCTCCACCACAGCCTACAGCAAGATGAGGGGGCAAACAGAGAATCAGGTCGCTTTGGGGGAAAAACTCTCTTACCCAAGAAAAGGAAAAGTGGAGAAAGACATACTTGAGTAGCAATCCCTGCATGATCTGATCCAGGGACCCATAGCACCTGATCTCCACGCATCCGGTGCCTGCAAAAGAAATACCATCATGGGACTTCCCTGGTGGCACAGTGGTTAAGACTCTGCGCTCCCAATGCAGGGGGCCGGGGTTCGATCCCTGGTCAGGGAACTAGATCCCACATGCATGCCACAACTAAAAGTTCGCGTGCCGCAAATAAAGAGCTGGCGAGTGCAACTAAGGAGCCCGTGAGCCGCAACTAAGGAGCCCACCTGCCGCAACTAAGACCCGGAGCAACCAAATAAATAAATAAAATATTTTTTAAAAAAAAAGAGAAGAAAAACCCTCACAGGAATCCCTGGTCTTACATGTTTGTTTATCCTCACTCCTTCCCACTTTCTCCTTCCCCTCCAAGAACTCAAGCAGCCCCATTCCCGTCTCACCAGCGCACGAGGGCGTCCTGTATGGCTACGGTCAGCGCATGCCCAATATGCAGGGAGCCCGTGACATTGGGGGGTGGGATACACATGGAAAAGGTCTCCCGTGTGGCCTGGGGCAGCCTGGCCTAGAGGAAGGGAAAGTCAGAGGGCAAGAGAGGGCTGCATGTTCTCTGGGGAAATAGCACACTCTGGTGTCTCCAAGGCAGAAAGAACTGCAGGAAAAACAGTCGGGCAAATAACAGGGAAGGGGAAAACCTGTGGACACCTTGGAGACACCAGAGGGAGAAGGCAAGCTCTCCCTGCTTTTGGCAGCCTCTGCAATGTGGCTGGTTGTGAGCTCCAGACTCATGCCCACCAACCTCATGGGCCATTCTGCCCTGAGGACCGTTTAGCACCCTCCCTACCAGGTACTAACCTGATATTCTGGTTTGAAGAAGCCCTCTCGCACCCACCAAGGGTACCAGGCAGCCTCAACATATTGGGGACTGTATGCAGGAGGCAGGGGCCGGGAGACATCTATGGAGGAAGAGGAGAGCTCCACTAACTCCTGAGTTTCGTTCCCAGGTTGCATTTCAGCAGACCAAATGGGCAACCAAAATGTGAGGGAAAAGGCCTTCAAGTGTCCTAGTTACCTTTCTTTTCACCATGTTCCGTGGGGATTTCATACAACACTATCTCCTTAGGGGTCCAGGCCTTACTGGATTCTGCAGGTGACTGCGGAGAGGAGGAACCAGAAGTGGGGATGCAATTCGAATATACCCCAAGTATCTGGAATCCAGCCAGTCTCCCCTCCAGCTCCCTCCCAAGATTTCTCAGAGAACCAAGGACAAGCTGTCTGACGCCTAACCTTGCTCTTCTGGGTGATTCCAGCCTCCAGCGCCGACTGCTTCTGTCGCAGGCGCTTCTGTTTGGCTTCACGGTTCCTCTGGGAGATGGCTGATCCATTGGGCTCTGACTGGCTGGAAAGGGGATGGGACCTGGGGAGTCCCCTTGAGGGCCTCAACCCCCAGAGTGGTGGTCGAAAAGAGGCCAGAGGCAAATGAGGCATCGGGAGTACTTGGAAAGGGGCCAAGGTCTGTTCCAGAGAGAGCACATTAGGAAGTTAGGGGGGTGAGGGAGGGTCACACCTCCCAAAATCACATCCTCCTCCTTATTCTCTGCCTCCCTCCAAGCACTGGTCTGTTATTTTAAGTATCTATCCCATCCCTCACATCCGTTTCTCTGTGAGGACTAGACTGCATGGTGTCGACAGGGCTCTTCCGGGACAGGGTAGGACTCTCAGGCCCTCAACCTACTCATCTGCGACGTGGGGGTGACCGCGGACACAGAGGAGGAGAAAGGACTCAGGGATTCTAGCAGATGATGGACATCAGCGCTCCCGAGAGCCAGCAAGGAGTCCCGCCAGTTACTACTTGTCCGCCTGCCCCAGAGGCCGTCCGCACTGCCCCCAGCCAGCGCGTGCCAGGCCCTCCCACCCGTCCCGCCGCCTGGGTCCTGAACCTGCATCACCTCTCACTCCCCGAGGGCCGGCCCGCCGCGCGCTCACCCGGTGAGCCCGCCGCTATCCCAGGGCGCCCCGCGGCTGCGGACGATTGGGGCGGCGGCGGCAGGCGCTCGAGCACCAGCTAACTGGACCCCGGAACTTGACTCGCGGTCACCGCGGCGCTGGGAGGCGGGTCCCCGCCCGGGCGCATGCGCGGTAACTGGCCTCGGCCCCACCCCCTTCCCCTCCAGGTCCAATGGCTGTCGACGCGGAGCGGAGGGCGTTCTCCGCGGAGCCGGGTAGCCTCTCGGGGAGGCGCCAGGGGCTGCATGGTTCACTTTCACAACTTTATTAAACAAGAAGAGTCCCGACGTGTGAATAAAAAAACTCCTGAGTTCCGAGGCCGCGCCCGCCTCCACGCAGCCCGCCCTCCCGGGTCCGGTCCCCCACTCTCAGGAGTTGTGCTTCTGCCGTTTCCAGAAGCGCTTGACGTCGCCGTGCCCGGCCGGGGTCACCACCATGAGCCGCTTGGCCGAGTTCTCGAACACCAGGACGCCCAGCTCCCGAGCGTGGGCCAGCAGCAGCTCAAAGTCCACTTGCGACAGGAACTGGTTATACAGGACGCCTGGGGTCCGCAGGTCAGGAGCGACGGGGAGAGAGAGGAGGTGAGAACCTGAGGCGCGGAGCCCCTGGGTGGCAGCCTCAGGGCAGCGGTCTGGGCTTGCCATCCACCACGTTTAAATACTAATCTTCTATGTTTGCCTCTTCCAGGGCTCATCCTAACACTAGGGTGATCCAGCCATATTCAGGAAAGCAATATAATACAATAAGAAGACCCATTAATGCTTACCAAAACCAGAAAAATTACTATGAATTATCCCTCCCAATTTCCCTCTTCTGGCTAAATCCAAATTGCACTGATTTGAGACAGTTTATTTACTGCCACCGACTCACCCCAAAATAAAAAGTGCCTGCGTTTACCAGCTCATGCAGTAAACAAAAAATAAAATGCATGAATAGCTTTTTCAGTTCATCAAGACTGAACTGTCCTTCCTCTGGCCAATGACCAAGAATCAACCGCCAAAAGCCACTCACCTTCGGTGAACCGGAGTCTGTCCCTTTCCAGCTCCCACAGCCGAATCTGGTCCGTGATGGTGGGGGGCAGCACAGGTGTCTGCAGGGGTAAGGGATGGCTGTGAGATTCAGGAATACTACTCCAGACAACCCTAGCCCTCCACTCATTCCCCAGATTTGGTGCCCCTTTCTCTTTTCCATCACTTCATCGCCAGGTGCCAAGGGCTGTCAGCCTCCAGCAGCCGTCTGTACCTCCAGTCTCCTGTTCGTACCTGTTTAAGCATCACTGGGTGGGCCCTTGTCCTTAGGAAATGGATGATCTAGGAAAACAGACAAGAACTGGGATCAAGGGCTTAAGAAAGCAGGAAAGCTACCTAAGCTGTCACCTAATGTCACTGAATATCACCTGTTTAAAAACTCATGGGCACATGCCTGTCAACAGTTCAACCCATCCCAGTTTAGCTGTTGTCCCAAGGTGTTGTTCCCACTGGTGATGTCTGCTGCTCCTTCTTTGACACATCTGTCCTTTCCATAGTCTTGTTTTTCGTTTTTTTATCTTTAAAATAACAGCAACTATTATTTTTGAGCACTTACTGCATGGCAGGCTCTGAGCTAAATGCTTTACCTTTATTTCACTGAATCCTTCCAACAGCCCTATGAGGTGAGAACTCTCATTATTTCCATTTTCCAGATGAGGAAACTGAGACTCAGAGGAGAAACAACTAGGCCATCTATGCAGCTAGGAAGTGGTGGTGTCCTTCTTCCGTGTCTTTTCCCCTCGACAGTCTACCTATTCCCACACCTAGAGCCTTGATTTCTCGTGTGCCTGATGCTCAAACATAGACAACTCACCACCACCTACGGTAACAGACCCCACGCTAGCCTTCCATGAGGTGACCACCCTGTACCCCACAGGCCAGGTGCAGCCTTTCTTCCCACCTGCACCTTCCCCAAGAGGCGATACCTGTTGGGCTGTGATGCCACTAGCAATGGCCTGCTGCACGCTCTCCCGGGTCACCTGTGCCACCACCATGTTGGGGAAGCGATAGAGCATCTCAGAGAAAAGGGCAATGAGGGCGATCTGCAGCTCCGACTCTGACCCGAGGATAGGAAGACAGGATTAGGAGGCTCCTCCACACCCAGAGCCCAAGCCTCAGAGAGCTCTGTAAACCACCAAGTTTACATGACCAGAAACTGGCAGTCCCTCCTCCTTCTTTCCCCTTCCCCACTCCCCTCCCCAGCCTGCTCTCCCAGGGGCCCTCTGTCCAGCCTCACCCGTGTAGGCATACAGCCGGTAATTGGTTTCCACGACAATGAACCCAGGCTGATGCGCAGTGCCCCCAGCCCCAGAAACACCTGACGAGAGATTGATGGCCAGTCGCGTGGGGTAGTAACGCCGCGATTTCCTCTGGAAAGGAGAAGGGAAAGGCAGTAGGCCCTCTCTCCGGCATCACTGCCCTTCATCTTCCTCCTCAGACATTATAGATTCCTTCCAGTGCACAGAACCTCAACTCCCAATTTCTCTCCCGAGGGACCCAAGCATTCAGTCCTGGCAACTGCTTCCTGCCTCCCGAGACCCCATTCCTTTTTAAGACCAAGGCACCATACCACCCTGCCTCTTCCCTAGAAGCCATGTATCTGGGTTCTCATACCTTCCTCTGGAAAACAAGCCCAAACTCACGCAGATGTTGCAGGAAGTTCAACAGAGAATCACTCATACCTTCCACAGAGTAATCCTAGGGAAGAGAGATGGCCAGCTGGGGTCCAAAACACATCTCATCCTCCCTTTCCCAACTCCATACACTCACTCCCTCTTTTCCCATCTTTGTTCATTCTTATCTTTCACTGTATTGCCCCATAACCTCATTTCCCTTTCCCATCTCTCTACTCTTTTCCCGTCTTGCCCATCCAAGCCCCCCGCTTACCTTGCCCAGAGTAGAGAAGCTGAGCTGGAAGAGAAAGGAGAGAATCTCCACTAGGTCCATGCCCCGACTCTAGGGAGGAATGGGCAGAGACAAAGGGGGAGGGATGGGAGGGAGGAAATGAGAAAAATTCAGGGAACAGGTCTATGGGCAGCAGTCTCTCAGTGGGTCCTGGGAAGAGCAGAGCATGCCGGCAGGCAGCCCCTGACCTGCTCACCTGCGCTGTCTGCAGATACTGCAACATAAAGTACCAGAGCTGGGCCGGGGTGTCCAGCAACAGGAACTGGAAGCCGGCAGAGGTAATGCAGGGTGGCTCTCCAGGTTCAGCACTAGAGACAGAGAGGGCCCATGGCAGAGATGTGCAGAGAAAGGCCACCATCCCACCTATGTAATCACATTTTTGGGGGTTTATCTCTGGCCGTACTCTGCTCAGTTCTCCTTTTACAGTCAACCCTCTGTAATCCTGACCCGATGTGGACACTCAATTTAGCAGGGACCCAAGGAGATGGCAAAACAGAGCCGCTGTACCTCTGGCTTCCTCACCTCTTCATGAGCCCAGCCTGGCTAAGGAGCTGAGCCAAGTCCTGGCTGACGGCTGCGCTGGGGGATCCCACCATGAAGTGCAGGACCACCTGAGCAACGGAAGAGAACAGAGAGTCGGATGCCTCTAAAGGCCGTGGGAAGTAGGAGCACAAGCAGAGACACACACAGAGTCCCAAGTCCTCACCTCCCATCGCTCCTCGGCATACTTGTCAAGTGAGGGGACATCCCGGGCGTGCTTGTCTGGTCCCAGCTGACTTGTGTCATCAGACCAGGCCTTACCCCTATGCCAGGACGGCCAAGAGTAAGGAACCCTGCCTGTGTTCCCCACCCACCCTTCTGCCCTCTTTCCACCTTCGTCCCCAGGGGCCATGAGTGGGAGACATTTCCTACACCATGTAGCTATGTCTGGTCCAACTTATTCCTAAAGGAGCTTCCAAAGTGGAGCTCACAAGCTTCCAGAGAGACCCCCTCAGGAGCTTCCACTCCAGCAGTTTAATGAGCAGTTTAATCACTATTTCCCCTGCCTAGCTTAGGAAAAGGTGTGACATACCCACCCAGAAGGGCAATGCGGAGGTTTTGGCGGAATATGGGGTTGAGGATGAGGCCCTGGAGACCACCAGGGAGCAGCTGCGTGTGCCAGATACGGAGGCCGCTCAGCAGCCCCGTGCTTTCCTCCTGAGCTCTGGAACAGAAGCAAAGAGGTGAGGGGGATATCTGGAGAACAGAAAGAAGGAGGCCCATAAAGGCTTCCATTTTTGTCTGTTCTGAACTGGTGATCCTTAGAACACTGTTTCACAGAGATCAGTGTCTTCTTAAGGCAAATTTCTTTACTGTAACACCTACCAGAGCCTTTTTATAGACCTCACAACTCTCCAAGAGACAAAATACAGTAAACGGAATTTCCCAAAACTTGCTTAATTACAAGTTTTGTGGTGTTCCCATCAATATTTCCTGGAAGTGTCCCAAGAACAGCAGTTTGGGAAACCTGGCTATTGAGAAATTTGTATCTGGCTGAGAATGCTGGAGACACTCACTTGCTGAATTCCTTCTTCACCCACAGGGCTACAGCAGCTTGTGGCAAAGGCTGCTCCAGAAAGAGCATCCGCATCACCCAGTTCTTAGCCAAAGATGGGAGCTCCCTGTAAGGCAGGAGAGGGAAAATGTTAATATCAGAGCTGCCTGAGAACTGCATCCCTGCTCTCAATGGCCTCAAACACCTCACCTCACCCCCGACACTTTCACCAGTCTTGCTGCCCCCACTACCTCCATCTGGTTTGGCACACTTCAATCTCCAAGCCCACCAGGGCTAAACTTCTACCCACGAGAACTTATTCCAGTCTGCAGGCCTTATTACATTTCCCCACCATGGTCCCTGCCATGAAGGGGGTGCTCACCTGAAGACAGCCAGACAGGTGGCAGGGTGCCCATACAATCGGTCCAATACCCCAGGGCTCAGGCTCCCTAGGAATTCCTGCAGATTCCTGCATTGTAGGTGTACTCGATTCAGTCCACCCCTGGAAGGGGTGCTCTCCATCACCTGAGAGGTGCAAGTGTTAGCTTTCCACCACAGTCCATGCCAGTGTTGCCCCTCACCTTTCTCACTCCGGCTCCAGAGCCACTGGCCCCCACAAAAACGCATCTTTTCTATGGTTTCCTTTTTCATGTCACTCATCTCCTCTTGTTTCTCCCAAACCTGACCAACCTCCCCTCTTTCCTGCCTCCTCGCCCCACTGCTGGCCTCAACTCCAGTCTTCTCTAAATTTCTAGATGGCAGAATTGTTAACTGTCCCATATCTGCAAACTTTGTATTTCAGTGACTGGTCTCATTTTTACCTAAGCAGTGACAAAGAGACTTGTTGGAGCCCAACCCTCTCTCCCTTCTACCTCTCCTGATCTGAGCAGCCTGTAAACTCCAAATCTGTCCGTTCTTCCCATCTATTTCTTGGCCCCATTTCTCGTGCTGGGCACGGCAATAACTACCTTACCCCTCCATGTCTCCCCAATCCAATTCCACCTCCTTCCTCTTCCCGCCCCCAAGACTACTTCACCCCATTCAGCCTGACCCACACCGCTTGATCTCCTAACTTGTCCCCTACCTTCCTCCCAGTCCTCGCCTCTCATTCAACTCTCTCCCTCTTATACCTCCGCCACCGCTTCTCTCCCAGCCCCCTTACCACTCAGTGTCGATCCTCCCTCGTGCACTCCAAGTCTCGTCGCTTAAACGAAGCCAATGTCTCTCATTGGCTCCGGGGAATAGGGAAAAGGATGGCGGAAAATGAGAGAAAAAAATGGGAGAGGGACGAAGGATTTCACCGACAGGAGACCAGAGTGGAGGATTCAGAAAAGAAGGGAAGGAGTGGAGAAGCAGGGAGGACAAGAATCGGCGCTGCGCTCGCGCGCCGCAGGGCATACTGGGAATTGGAGTCTTGTCTTTCCCCACCCGGGAGCAAGCTGAAGCGCGACTGACTACAACTCCCAAAAGGCACCGCGGGGAAACCTAGCGGGGAGAGACTGGCTTTTACTGAAGAGAGTCGGAGGCACCAGAGGTTGGGCTGCTTTGTTCCGCGTCGGTCTCCACACTCTCGGCCAACGGCAAATCTAACCGACCTGAGCTGGAGTGGGGACGCTGGGAGTAGAAATTCCCTGAGAGCTCCCTGGCGGAGGTGCAGAAGAGACATGGTGGTGAGGCGCTTGGGTTTGGAGACGCACGAAACTGGGTTCTTTGAGCTCAGTCGCTCCCCGTGAAATTGGAATAATGCACTTTCCAGAGAATTTTCTCGAATTAGGAGTTAATTCGATCCAGTGCGCCTTCCTCTGCACGTAAGTACTCAATAAATCTTAATTGTCATGTCCTCCATGCTTCCACCCACCTCCCCACCTCCCGTTTAATTAGAAGATCCTAATAAATGCAGTTTTAAAAAGAAACCAGTTGTTTGGTCTGATTTGATTTATGAAACTACTGCGGGGTAAGGGAAGGGAACGTCTTCAGCCAAAGCCAGAGGTACACGTTTCCCCACATTCCTATAAGGCAAGTTTTGTTATTCCCACTTTGCAGACTAGAAGACGGAAGCTCAATGAGATAAGAAATTTGCACACGGTCAGACAGCTAGAAAGTGCCCGAACTGGGAGTTGAAGTTCATTTGCCAGTGACCAGGAATCAAAATGGTAAGAACTAAGACTTTGTTATACTTTGTAGCCCACCCATGCTTGTTTTGTTGTTCCGTTTCTTTAGCAATGTTTAAAATCCTCAAAGAATGACACAAAACTGACAAAGCTTCTTTATGGCAAACGTTGAGTAAGGTTAAAAGACAAATTACAATCTGGGAAGAAATAGTTGATAAAATAGACAAAATACAAAAGAGCTCTTATAAAGCAATAAGAAAAAAACACAGTAGAAATATTAAGAAATAACAGGCAATAAACAGAAGAAATACAAGTGCCTTGTAACCAAATGAAGAAACTCTAACTTCATTCTTAATTAAGGAAAAGTAAGTTAAAGAAATAATAAAAAGTCCAATTAGAAAAAAAACAAAAAAAAAGGATTGACAACCTCATTGTTGGCTTGAGTATACATGAGCACTTAACCATACTCATATTTTTTTCATACTCATATTTTTTTTCATACTCATATATTTTTGTGGAGGGTTGACATAGGCACACCTTTCTAAGGGTAATTTGGCGGTATGTACCAGTGATTTTAATGTAATTACCCTTTGACCTAGCAACTCCCCCATTAGGAAAGTAGCATACTGAAATTCTGCCACATGGGTACAAAGATATACATGCAAAGATGTTTACTGAAGTGTGTTTGTTGTTGTAGCATGAAAACAATGGAAACAGTCCAAATGGCCATCATTGGGAGCTGGTTCGATAAAATGTGGGTCATTGCAATGTAGAATACTGGGCAACGCTTGCAGAGGAGGTCACTGTCTGCACACTGGCCTGAGCTATGTACCACCTATCATGACGGGGACAAGAGCAGATGACAAAATGGCATACCTAATCCAGTGCCATCTCTGTAAAAGAAGCTTTTATGTGTGTGTTAAACTCAAATAGGCCATATGCTTCATTTTGACTAGCGCAAGCAAGGGGGAGCTGGGCAGACTGGTCACAGTTCCCTACAGTGTAAGGAAAACTAGGGCTACACTGTCCAGAACAGGAGCTGCTAGTCACCTGTGGCTATTTAAATTTAAATTAACTGAAATAAAATTTTCAATTCAGTTCCTTGATCACATTAGCCCCATTTCAAATACTCAACAGCTACATGTGGCTAGTGGCTACCTATTGGACAGTGCAGATATAGACCATTTCCATGATCACAGAGTTCTCTTGGAGAGCCCTGCCCTAAGGGATGCAAGGTGTCTGTCGTCAGGCTGAGCACAGGCTGAGTTCCTGGAACTGGCCTTCAGAAAGAAAATCAGCCTGGGCTCCTAGGAGCTGAGATTGTGGAACGAGCTCCCTGACATAGGGCTATCCACCCTGTGCTTGAAAACGTCCTGTGTTGGGTAATGGAGAGCTCATGCCCTCCTCCCCTCCGGTAGCATCCTGGAGAGAAAGAACAGAGCCAGGAGCTGACGGGCTTCATTTCCCGGCTGTGCTGCCTTGGGCATGTTGCTAACCTAACAAGAGAGGTTTTCTTCTCTGTGAAATGGCAATAAGTTTAACTACTTCCTGTGTTGTATTAAATAAGATACAATATGTAATAAGTATGGTACCTGGCACAGAGAAGGGTGCTCAGTAAATAGCATCATCATTTTATAAAAAACCAGCCAAACAAAAAACATGTAAATTCGCACCTGTAGTAGGTCCTACAAAGAAGAGAGTCATGTGCTCAGAGAGCATCAAGGGCATTTGACCTGGTCAGGCAAGTCAGGGAAGGTTGCTGAAGGACCAGCAGGAGTTAACAAAGCAAAAACAGCAGGGAATTATGTTCCAGGTGGAGGAACAGCAAGCTATAAATGCCATGTGGCAGGAAGGACTGAGTCCATTGGAGGGACTGAAAGAAGGCCAGTGGTGCACAAAGGGGGAGGAGGGGCAAACTTGGCCAAGAAGATGTTCTTTTTTTTTTTTCTTTTTTTTTTTGTGGTACGCGGGCCTCCCTCTGATGGAAATGGTATTTTGTGTTTTTTTTTTTTTTTTTTTTTGGGGGTGTGCGGGCCCCCCTCTGCTGCGGCCCCTCCCGTCGCGGAGCACAGGCTCCGGACGCGCAGGCCCAGCGGCCATGGCTCACGGGCCCAGCTGCTCTGCGGCATGTGGGATCTTCCCGGACCGGGGCACGAACCCGTGTCCCTGCAACGGCAGGTGGCCTCTCAACCACTGTGCCGCCAGGGAAGCCCGAAGATGTTCTTTATTTTAAGGTCAATGGGAAGCCATTAAAGGGTTTAGAATAAAGGAGTGGGGTCAGATTTGTGTGTTTAAAGATCACACTGGCTGTAGGGCTGTAAACAAACCAGAGAGGAACAGAAACAGATCCTGGGGGACTACTGCAGTGGTCCAAGCAAGATGGAGGTGGCGTGTGCTCCGATGGGGATGGAGACAGAAATGATGAATTTAAGGTAAATATGGAATCAAAGGCAACAGAGCTTCTTGATAGACTGGACTTCGGAGGTGAGCGTAAAGGAGAAGGGGTGTCAACGATGATGCCCAGGTTTCTGGCTTGTGCAGCTGAGCTGCCATTCACTGAGTCAGAGAACCACGGAGGAGCAGCAGGTTTGAACATGCTGAGACTGAAATTCAAATGAACCCTAGGTGGTTGTGCAGGTCTAGAGCTTAAGAGTTCTAAGCTCAGAAATCTGGGAGTTCTCGGCTCACTGCCATGGCTTCTTTTGCTCACTATTCTGGGTTCTGGCCTCTAAACTATTGTCTTGTCAGTGCTTGTCTTAAATTGTGGGTCACAGTGGTCTGACCTGTGTAGGTTCCAGCAGGACTGACCTGTGACCTGGAACCCCAAGGGCCTGTCAGTACAACCGAAGATTAAATTATCTTTATTGTCATCCTCATTATCCAGTTGGCTCATTTTGTAAATGTCATCAACTGAGACCCCAGGGTCTTTATTTCACATGAACTGCCATCAATGTGGGTCTGCCTTTTCCCATACTTGCAACTGATTTTTTTTTTTTTCATTACAACCAAATTTGAACTCTGTTAAATGTTTTCTTGGCACCTGTGGCTCATCCTTCCAAGCCTCTGAGGTAATTTAGGGTCTTGGCTTGGCTCTCAAACAATTCAAACCTATTTGTTATTTGAACACTTGATCAGTCTAATACAGGGATTCTCCTCCTGGGACTTCCAGACCCTGGGGTGCAGGCAGTGGGAGAGGGTTTCCTAGAATTTGGGCAAGAAGAGAATTACATCTCTATTTTTATTAACCTCTAACTGAAATTTAGCATTTCCTCCAAGTATGACTGAGCAAAACCCCCAGTATATTAGCAGTACCTGTGACTTGTCACTAACAGACACCACAGCTATTCTCATATCCCACTATAGCTGGAGAAATCTCAGAATATCATTTATGCTCATTACTTTTTGAAAATATCAATAATTATTACACCTGCTACTAGGTCTTATTATTAAATATATTTAAAAGAAGCACATATGTTACTATATCATTTTTTTAACATTTTGGTAAATGCTTTGATTTCCTGTTATATATGTGTAATCATAATTGTATATTTTATATATATGAAATTATATATATATATATATGAAATATTTTTAAACGGGTTTTAAAACATAATTCTGAGGAGGAATCAGTAGACCTCTCCACACTGCCAAAGGGGTCCATGGGTCAGACAAGGTTAGGACCGCTGGCCTAATCCACCTCCTTCCAGGCCTCCTGCAGAGCTCCATATTCATGTGGGACCTTAGGTCCCACAGGCGAGGGCCTGGCTTATGCAGAAACAGAACGCTATGCTGGGGAAAACACATGTTAGGAAATGGAATGGGAAGAAGAGGGAAAGAGAGGGGAAGGAAGAAAGGAAATGGGTTTGGGGGGGCAGGAGGCAGATTTCACCAAAACCCCAAGAAACCCACTCGTAGCTGTGGAAAACTCAACCTTTATTATTACCTGCCTAGTGCAGGGGATTAAAATAGCATTGAGCTAGATCCATATATTAGTGTAAAAATCTGTGTCTCTCCCCCCCAAAAAATGTACAAACCCCAAGTGATTATAGAAAAACCAATGTGGCAGCTACCATAGAGATGTCCAACCCCAGGGCCCCGGCCATTGCTCTCTTTCCCCCCTAATCCCAATACTTATTCCACAGAAACATACAGGCTTAGAGAAGTTCTACCTACAACAGGGCAGGTGGGAAGTGGGGAGGCTGGGGGGCGGGGGTAGGGATCACCCCCAAGTCCAGTGTTTCAGAGGATGGAGGAGGGAGGCCAAAGGTGAGGGCAATCCCAGGAGGAGGCACAAGGGAACCCCTTTCTCCCTTTCTTGTCCTCCTCACTCCGCAGATTCTCAGCCAGTGGGGTCCAGTGTGTGACGGAGAGAGAGAGAGGCTGGGGGCAACAGCCTTTTCTCCAGGTACCAGTGTTGTCCAGGGGGGCCCAGGTGCTCCAATGGGCCAGGTCCAGTGTCTGCCCTACATTTTCTCCCACCTCCCCCAAAAGATGGCTAGAGGAGGTCAGAGAGGATCCCATCCACAGGGCCAGCTGGGTGGGTGGCAGGGGCTTCTAAGAGAGGAGCAGGAAGGGGGCATGAGAGCATATCTGGGGAAGGGAGGGCATCAGCTCCCTGGCAGGCCCAGCCCACCTTCAGCCACACTGCCTCTCTCAGAGGTGAAGGGCGGTCAGGAGGGGGAATGGAGTGGGGTGCGCTTAGCTCCTCTTGTTTAGTGCCACTGGCCTCCCCTGAATCCTCCCTGAGGGAGGGGCGGCTGGGTGTTGTGATTCACACTGTGTTGAGCACATCTTCTGCCAGGAACCGATGCAGTTGGGAAAAGGGTGGTCGCTGCTCAGGCTCCCGGCTCCAGCACCGAAGCATCAGCTCATACAGGCCCAGCGGGCAGGCCGGGGGCCGGGACAGGTACACCTGCATTGTGGCAGCGCGGATGAAAGGCAGGCAAATGTTCTTTAGTCCCCAAGATGACAGGCTCTGGCCCTCCTGGACCCCCAGACCCATCTTCCCTCCCCTCTGCTCTGACCTGCCGGCCCTGGTCCCGGAAGAACTCCCCCGCGTTCTCGATGACTTGCTCATCGGTGAGCTGCCCAAAGGGCTGGGCCCTGCAGAGCATCAGCACCTCCCACAGGGTCACCCCAAAGGCCCACACGTCACTGGCAGTCGTGAACTTCCCCTGGTGCATGGATAAGGCAACAGAGGCAGAGAAAGGCATCAGTCAACAGAGACCCTCCTCCTCTCCCCCCTGGGACCCCACATCCACTCAGCATCATCCTGACACCCACCTGACTCCCTCCCAACCCCCGGCGCTCCACCCTCCTTAGCTGGCCCTCTTTCCCACTAAGCCTGCTCCTCTCCTCTGGCTCTGCCTTCTTTCTTGTGCTCTAGTCCTCTCCTCACCTCTTCCCGTTTCTACCCATCCTTCCCCCCATTTTCTGGTCCTGACTCTCCCAACTCATCACCTTCTATCTCTAGCCTCCTTATCTCTCTTTCTCTCTGCTACCCTGACTACATCTCTCACACTCGCTCTTGGCTCCTGGACCCTTTCCAATCACACCGTAACTCTGCTTTCTCCAGTCCCTTGAGTCAGAGGGAACCTTATAGAGCATTGGTCCAAACCCTCACTTCAGAGATGAGGAGAACTGCAGTCCAGGGAAGGCAAGTGACTGAACCAGATCCCAGAGCTTAAGTGGCAGCCAGTGCTCCCCTAACCGCCCCTCCCTTCCCGCCTCCCTCAGGGCCTCTCACCATGAGGATGCACTCCCAGGCCATCCACCGGATGGGCAGCACCGCCCGGCCCTGCACACGGTAATAGTCCCCGGCGTAGAGGTTCCGGCTCATGCCAAAGTCAGCGATTTTGATGGTGAAATTTTCCCCAACCAGGCAGTTCCTTGTGGCCAAGTCCCGATGCACAAAGTTGAGTGTGGCCAGATAGCGCATGCCCGAGGCAATCTGGGCCGCCACATGCAGCAGCATGGGGTAGCTAAGTGTGGAAGCCGACAGCAGCGGGTCATAGGGGCAGCCCTAGACTCGTCCCCACCTCACGGATTCCTGGGAGATGAAGGACAGCCCTCTCCCCAGGACTGGGTTACCCCTCCTCCTGGTGCGGAGATGGAAAGCCCTGGTGGAGGCCAGCGGGTAGGTGCCCACTCAACCTTTCTTTAGCTCATCCGACCCCAGGGAGCTACCGCTTTTGTCATGCTCCACAATCTGGACTCAGGGACAGTGAGGGTGAGAGAGCACAGGGAAGTTCCTGACAGGGTCCAAGTCCCTTCACCACCCTCACTGTCGTAATCTCCAGCCTTTCTGCCCCTCAAGTTCTAGATGAACACGGCCACGTGTGTCTCATGCCAGGCCCCCTCCCGGAACCTCTACCTGCCTGCCCACCCCATGTTCCCCCTTTCCCTCTAAGCTGGAGTGAGGGGAGCGGAGGAGACCCCCTTGTGTACCTGATGGTGGGCCCCTGGGCCGCCTCCCCATCTCTGTCCCCCTCCACCGCCTTGTCCTCTAGCTGGTGGGCACTGAGGAACTGGTTGAGGTCACCATTCTCCATGTAATCAGTTATCATGCAGAGGGGGTCGTCCTGCACACACACGCCCAGGAGCCGGATGATGTTTGGGTCCTTTAGCCTTGACATGATCTTCACCTCCTTCAGGAAATCATTCCTGGAGAAGCAGGGAGAAGGTGGTGGGATGCCGAGGGGCTGACCTGCAGCTTCCCTCCAGCTCCCACAAACCAGTGCCCCACCCCCAGACCTCTACTCACTAGTCCCCAGACACCTCCCCACTGTTGGTCTCCCCCATGTTTGTCTCTAGCTCGCTCCCCTCTCTTCATGGCCTCCCCCCTCCCTTCTTCCAGATGCCATCCCTGGTCCTCACCTGGCATTCTTGGTGGCATCTGGCCGTAGGATCTTGACAGCTACCAGTAAAGGGTGTTCCTTATGCACACTAAGGGGGAAATCAAGACTGACCAGATCTTGAGGGTTCTCTACCTCACACAGGTGCACCTGGAGAAAGAAGGTGATTTGGTAGGGGGTCACAAGGTTCACCAAGGAGACCTGGTCAACTGGGACAACACAGATGACGGTTTCCCAGCCAAGGGGGATGTTTGGGCATGGCATGAAGAGAGGCAGAGAGAGGCAGACACTGCTGATGGCTGGGCAGGAATCCTTCTTACCTCCCCAAACTGGCCCTCACCAAGCTTCTCCTTGAAGCGGAGCCTCGACCGAGGGAAATCCACTCTGGGGGGCCCATCCCCAGCTGCCCCTGGGGGCAGCGCAGGCACAGCATAGGTGTTGCCTCCAGTGACACCCTGCAGGGTGACAATGTCAGCCTCGGCATAATGGGGGACGCTGTTCTGGGGAGGTGGGGGCAGAAGCGGGGCACCCGGCTTCTCCGGCTCCATGTAGTCCCCACTGCAGGCTGGAGGATAAGGGAAAAGAAGACAGGACGAGGCATCAGGAACAGCCCCCGAGAGCCACGGTTCTCCACACCCCCGTCTCCCAGATGGGTGAGAGACTGGGTCTACCCTCCTCTTCTTGGTATTCCACCCGCCAGCCTCAAAACAGAGAAGGCGCTGGCATGGGATAAGAGTTAGCTGCTACAGAGCTTTCAAGGCAGTGGAAATGGCTGAGCAAAGAACGTCATAAAGTCTTGTTCTCTAGGGATCCCAGCACAGTCCAAGACCATGAAAGAAGTCTTGGCTGTAAGTGGAATTCCTCTACCCACCATTGGAAGAAGGATGGTCCCAGCCATCCGGTCACCCTCCAATTTCCAAACCCACGACCCACTCACCGCCAGCCACTGCCATTCACGTAGCCGCTCTACCGGTTGCTTTCATCCTTTCATCCTCCCTGCCATGGTTACCCAAGCCCTCCCTGACCCAACACACCAAGCTCAAAGACAAGCAGAGATAGGGGCACACAGAGGGAGAGGAAAACAGTTCCTCACAGCCCGCACAACATGGAGTCTACAGACAGAGGAGAGGAAGCAGAGCTGTCCCCCCTTGGCCCTGGGGAAGGGGTGACGAGAAGAAGGTAACACAGAAGAGAAGAGCAGACAGGAAGGGCGGGGGCGTGAGCAGAGAGAGGACATGTGGGGGGGAGAGGGCAAGCACTGGGGGAGAGGCCCTCCTTGCAGCTCTAGAGAGAGGGGAGAGTGAAGGAAGGGTTGTAAGAGAGCCTGGAGCCACCACAGCAACCTCCACTCGGGCTCTGGAGAGCTCAAGAGATGGGGTGGAACAGGAGGAGGGGAACAGAGCTGAGAACCAGGGAGCTTTCTACTCCTCAGCTCAAGGGGGAGGCCTTAAAAAGGAGCAAGCAGCAGCAGAGGAGAGCTAAGGGCACAAGAGCTTCCTCCTTGGGAGCTCAGGAGAGCAGAAGAGGCCACAGTGGGGAGAGGAGGGAGTGCAAGGTGTGAGGACTTTTCCCTGCCCCAGTGGAGGTACGGGGAGCCTGGCGGAGACTAGGGGCAGAGGGGCTTACCCTGGGTGTTGGTGGGTTTGGCCCAGGCGGGTGTGGGGGGGCCCGGGCCTCGAGGGGGGCGGGCGTAAGTGGCCAGAAGGAGACGGTAGGCTGGATTGGAGAGCAGCAACGCTGTCGGGAGAAGGAGGTGGGGAAACACGGGGAAGGGATGAGACTCAAGGCTAGACAGACAGGGAGACACAGAATAGGGCAAGACTAGGGCTGATGAGAACGAATGTACTAAGAGACAGAAATGGAATAAAACAAGCATCTGGAGAGTGCTGGATAACTGGATGGATAGGTGATGGATGGACGAACAGATGATGGATGGATGATGAATGACTGGATGGATGGATAGTGAATGCATGGATAGATGATGGATGGACAAATAGATGATGGATGGATGCATGGTTGATGAATGGATGATGGATGGACGAATGGACGTATGAATATATATGGATGGATGAATGGACGTATGAATATATATGGATGGATGAACAAACAGATGGATGAATGATGCACGGATATATAAATATAGGTAGATGGATGGAATGAACATGGTGAGTCTAGGAGCGAGGAGAGGAGCCAGAAAGACACAATGAGAGGGCACAACAGAGATGAGAGAGGGATGTGTGTGGGACACAGAAACAGGATGAGAGCGCTGGGGACTGTGAGTAATGCATGGAAAGTTCCTGAGGGAGATTATATGGTAAGGACACGGAGTAACATAGAAGGCTGTGACCAGGGACACAGAAATAAAATGAGTTGAAACTGGGGAAGACGGTAAAAGAAAGGAATGGTAAAGGAGAGGAAAAAGGATACACTGAGAAGACAGGCAGAGGACGGAGGTGGGACTGGAACAAGGAAGGTCTTACCAGAGCCGTTGGGGACACTGGGAGCAGAGTGGGGCGGGTTCCCACGAGGCCGGGGCTCCTGGTAAGGGGGTGGTTCTCGAGGGCCTGGGCGGTTGTTGATGAGGATGGTATCCCCAGGGACCGAGAGGTGAACCGTCAGCTCCTCTTCTAACACCCGACGCTCGGCCTTGTCATGGGGAACGGGAAATATTAAGCGCAGCTACAGCTCAGTGCGCGCTCCCCAGCTCTTGGTTAAATCCTACACCCGTGGGCTTCCCTGGTGGCGCAGTGGTTGAGAGTCCGCCTGCCGATGCAGGGGACGCGGGTT
>NC_041231.1:85448559-85461883 GCF_002837175.3 Physeter macrocephalus
GAGGCCCGCGTACCGCAAAAAAAAAAAAAAAAAAAAAAAAAAAAAAAAAAAAAAATCAAAAATCCTACACCCGTGTTCCCTCCTTCAGTCCTCACGAAGTCCTGTAGTCGTATGTACTACTAACTCATCTCACAGGTGAAGAAAGACTGAAGGGCATTTAAGTGGGTTCCCTGATGTCCCACAATGGGATTCCAACCCAAATCCTACCAGTCCGTAACTATTAACTTTAACGCGTATCACCACCACTGGACTCTGGCCTGGAAGACGTGGGCTTAGGGTGTGCCGCACTTCTTCCAGTTGCTCCTCCAGCTCCACTCGCCACCTTCTCCCTCTGGGCTTCTGCCCCAAGAGGTCGATCAGTGTGGACTGCATCCACGGGCTGGGTCTGGGCTGGCCAGACAGGAGCCTCAGCAGGAGTTTGGAGGGCAGACAGGAAGTGAGGTCAGGGTGTTTCTTCTCCCAGCCCCTCCCTAAGGGATGGACCCAGGTGAGCTGCATCCTGGAACCGAGGTCCATTGCCCCCTCTCAGGCTCCCTCTCCACACACTCCTCCTAGATTCCTCCCGCGTTCCAGTAACTGCCTCCTTCTCTCACCCCACAGACCCAGGGATGGTAGCAGCTGTGCGGTGACCAGGCTGGGGAACTGCACTGCTTCTCGTGATTTACGTACACCCCGCCCACATCCTTCCACGTGGTCTCCTTACTAAGCCTCCCTCAGATTGTTCTCATCCGACTGCGCGCTGTGGTCCCCGCTGGATCCTAACTAGCGCAGGAGTCCCGACTCACACTGGCCTCAGTCTCCACACCCTCCCCAGGCCGCCCACCCCTCCCCAGGCCGCCCCTCCCCCGGCCGCCCCAGGCTGCCCACCCCCACCCTGCCCACCTTGCTGAGGAGCTTGCGCCAGTGCAGCCGCCACAGCATGAGGGCGATGATAAGCAGCAGCAGCAGGATGATGGCCACCAGGCAGCCGATGAGGATGGCAGTCGGGCTCCCCTCGGCCTTGGCCACAGGCTGCTGGCCCCGGGGCTCCAGCTCTGGTGGAGGCAGAAGGGTCAGGACCACGGGAGGCTGAGGGGGCACAGGGAGGACTGGTGACACAGGACCCACACGCCCTGGTGGGGGCCCCAGGGCAGCTCACCCAGGCTGCTGAAGTTGGTGGGAGGCGGGCCGGGTGGCCACCAGGGGGCTGGTGCGAAGGTGCCCCCCAAAGCCAGGGAGGAGTCATTCACAACATCTGGGGGGAAGGAAGAAAAAAGGGGAGGTCAGATCGGGAGGAGGCGACCAAAGGGAGGCACGCATGCACGAGACCGAGGGAATTCTATTATTCGGTGAGGAGTAGGAGCAGGGCTGATACTCAACACATGTACCAACCAACCAGGGTAGGCGGTGGAACAGGATCCTGGAGGATCCTGGAGGGTCCTGGACGGTTGTGGCGGTGCTGGACGTTAATCTTTTAGCTGCTGGATTGTGGGGAGAAGCGGGACTCCTGAGGAGAGCCCAGGGTGGGGGTCCTGGCTGTCAGGAGGCTTAGAGAAGAGGCTATTTCTCAACCAGCGCAGAATATTTCAATGTTTTAACAACCACACTGTCATACTGCTCAACATCAGTCGTGAGTGACGGGCTCATAAACGAAAGACTGAGACAGGCAGGGGGAAAGGGGGAGGGAAGTGTTCAAATTCTTGAGGGCGGCCTTACTTGTAAAGTCTCATTGGTGCCGGGAGTGGTTATTCGAGGGCACTATGGGTTAGTAATCCCAGAGGCTGAGACCAGGGGCTTACCAGAGAGGAAGGAGATTTCGCTGAAAAGTAACCACGGCCCAGCAAAGAGGAAGCGACACTGCAGAAAGCGGCCCACTCGGCCGCCCAGGGGCACTGACACAGTCCGGGCTCTGGGGTCCCCCAGGCTGCCCCCCAGGGCATGGCGCACGGGCTCCCCCTCCCAGGCCATGGCAGGGCCCCTCTTGAAGCGACACTCCACCCCGCCAGGCAGGCGGGCTCCCAGCGTGTGCATGTTGTTACAGTGGACCTGGGGGAAGGAAGGAAGGACACAAGGTCAAGTCCAGGAGAGCCCGAGCGAGCACCCCAGGGCACTCACCCTGGTCTCAGAGCCCTCCCTGGGAGTTGGCCGCACTTACCTGCATGGCATGGAAGGTCCTCAGCCGGTCAAACTCAAACTCCATCTCCACGTAGCCGCTGGGGAAGCTGTGATTGCTCCATCCCACATAGTCATAGCCTGGCCAGACCCGAAGCTCCTGGCTCTTCCTAAAGTCATCCAGCCCCACCACGCCATCTGCCAGCTGGCCCAGACCTCCGTACTGCAGCCTGGAGAGCGAGTTAGAAGAGGTTGGAAGAGAAGAAAGTGTCGCCTATCTGGGTGCTCTACAACCCCCATCCTCCAGTGGCCTGGCCAGCGTAGCCCAGCAACCCCCCACCCCTGCCCCAACCTCACACAGCTCTCTCTTACCCCCACCCAGGATTCTCTAGGGCACCTTGAAGTCACATGCTATACAAAGGCACCGCCTCTAAGGGACACCGCTCAACCTATGATGTATTTATTGTGATAATTTGCAACAGATTTAAGTGTCTTAGCAGAGGCAGGCCTTTCTCTAATTCGCACAAAGTGTCACATTAGCTAGTGGTCACCTTGCTATCCCTCAATCCTGGTCCTGTCCCTTGAGCCCCACCTAAGCCATGGCTCTCTGCAGTTCTTCCCTCTCACTGCCCAGACAACCCCCTCCCCCACCCACTCCATCCACTCTCCCACCCCAGGCTCCATGTCCTGCGGGGCCCGCTTCTTTCACCCGCCAACGGTGTGTGTGGTGTGTCCATCGTAGGTGGAGTCGTTGAGGTGCACGGCCTCAGATAAGTACATCGTCTGCCCCACAGGGACCATGTAAGACAGGAGTCCATCTGGGGCAGGGGGAGGAGGGGCGTTAGGGGCACGGAGCCTCCATCCCCCACCCCTGCATCAGGCCTGGGCAGGTTTCAGGTCCCTCTCTCGTATCCCTCCACAGGCCACTGGCATGGAGGAGGCAATGCTGGCCAGTCCCCTCCTCACTCAGAGTGACAGATTCCCAACAGGAGAGAGGATCCTGGATGCCCCTCTCCCCCATTCCCACTTCCCAGTCCCCAGGACAGGAATGAATCCTCAGGGGTCTGAATGACTCACCCTTCCAGAGGCAGCCATAGAGCTCCACCCGTAGACAGACGCTCATGACTCGGTCCGCCCGGGGATAGAAGCGAACCAGTCGGGCCACCATGGGGGGCCCAAGGTCCTTCAGCACCACTCCCCCAGGATCCTCATTACCTAAGATCACCTGTGGGCCAGGACGCAGGGGTGGATGGGGGAGGAAGGCTCCAGATCGGATGTAATTTCCCAGCCACCAGCTGCTCCCTGGCCCAGCCCACAATGGCCACAAAGAGACCCATGAAGGGTGGCACTGAGCACCCAAGGCATGGAGTACAGCCAGGCATCTGTAAGACAAGGGGCTGCAGCAGAGCCCTCTGACACCTCTCTGGGCCTGATGGTCTGTCCTGACCTCTAAGTCTCTCATCCTGTTGTGCCCAGATTCTACCCAGTCCCTCATGGCTCTGCACCCCTGCTCTGGCTTCCCCTCTTCCTTCACCCATTCCCTCTGTTCACTCAGCAGATGCTGACTGAGCACCCACTCTGCACCAGCCAGGCACATTCCTGGGGGTGAGCATCAGTCCCTCTCCTGTAGAACTGACAGTCCAGTAGGAGAAACAGCTGTGACAAACAAGAGGCAGCTGGAGGTGGCGAGTCAGAAAAGGCTCTATGAGGAGGTGATATCTTCGGGGAGAATTGAATGGAGGGAGGAGAGCCTGTGGACAGCTGGGGGAGGAGCTTTCCAGGCACAGAGGACAGCAAGTGAAGGTGTCCCGAGGCTGTGAGGTGAGCCCTAGCATGTACCAGGAACAGCAAGAAAACCAGCATGGCCCGGGTGGAGCGAGAATGGGGAGAGGGGTAAGGGATGTGGACAGGAGCCAGCACAGGCTAAGCTTCTGCACCCACAAAGGACCTCAGCTTTTGTTCTGGCAGCGAGGAAAGCCAGCAGAAGGCTGTGAGCCAGGTGTGAGGCATCTGCTTTGCATTTTCTCAAGTACCCTGGATGTAGCCTCCAGGTGGAGATTTGACTTCAGGAGAGAAAGAAGCAAGGAGAACAGTTTGGAGACTACTGCATTAATCTAAGCTGGGGATGGTGGGGGCCTGGCCTAGGGGTAGAGGTGGAGGTGGTAAGAAGTGGGCAGATTCAGGAAATATCATGGAGGTGGAACAGACTGGCCTTGCTGATGCTTTGGAAGTAGGAGGTGGGAGAAAAAGAGGAATCAGGGATATCATCTTAGCTTATGGTGGTACCATTTCCTGAGCTGGAGAATGCTGGGGGAGGAGCAGGTTTGGGATGGGAATGGGGCTCAAGTTCAGCTTGAGAAGTTTATGGTAAGTTTGAGATGACTGTAATACATCTAGGTGGAAAGTGGTCAGGGTTGCAACACTAGATGGAGCTCAGGGGAGATGTCCGGGCTAGAGAGGGCGTACATTGCAGAGTCATCAGTGGATAGGTGGTACAGCGGGGGGACAGAGGAGAGCCAGCCTTCCCTGGGCACTGTCCCTGCCAGCCTCACCTCCTGGCCCCAGCGGTCCCTCCAGTCCATCCAGCGGTGGCCATCCCGGGAGTAGCGCAGCCGGTAGCTGGGGGAGAACTCCTTGCCCAGGCCCCCTGCGTGCCGCCCCTGGGTGCCCACCAGCGCCACCAGGTGCAGCCGCCGCAGGTCCACCTGCAGGTACTCCTCCTCCTTGGGAAACACCGGCCCCGCAGGGCACCATGCCCCATCTCCATCACTGCTTTCCAGCCTGGGAGGGGGCAGGAAGTCACAGGGAACATCTGGCCCTAGGTCTGCCTCTCTCTCCAGTATTTAACACCCCCCCCAGTACTGTGGGGGGCTTCATTGGCATCGACCCTCTCAGAAGCCTATTGGCTTGGGCAGGGGGTTGGAAGGGAAAGTAGAGTCCCCAGGGGTTCCCTCTGGGGCAGCCCAGGTGTGCCAGCTACCTGCTGTGGCGAGCAGCAGTGGAGTCTGACCAGGAGCTGGAAGCAGAGATGTCACCATCCGGGATGGTCCGGTCCTGCATGCCCAGGGCATAGCGGCACTTGGCTAGGTGAACACAGGCATACGGAGGGTCAAGGCTCCCAACTTGGTCTCCCAAGCCCCATCCCTCAGGGACCCAAGAGCCAGTCTCCTCACCAGGGTCAAAATGTCCCTTCATGTCAGCATCTCCTGTTGCCACCAAGAGCAGCAGCAGCAGTAGAAATGAGAGGGCCCCTGGCCCCATTGCTCTTGATCCCTTGGGCCTACGGGGGTGGGGGCGACATCTCTGCAGGGGACATAATGAGGGGGGAGGTTAGTTAAAGGGCAATCAGGAGACTGGCTCACAGCCAATAATGAAGAGACAGAATGGGCTGCTTTGGGGATAATAGCAGTGAAATGACAACAACAGTCACTGTTTAACAGCATCAGCTATATTTTTAGAATGCTTCCCATGTGCCAGACACTGAGCTAAATTCTGGTCCCCTCCCCACCGAGGAGACCAGAATTCTAAGCGAAGCGGGGGACCCCAGCAACCTTCCAATCTCAGTGTCCTCTGTACCCCTGCTGGACCCTGACCCGGCAGCCTCAGCCACACCTGGGAGCTTGGGAGAAATGCACAATCTCAGGTCCCAACCTAGACCTGCTGAATCAGAGTCTGCATTTTAACACAATCACCAGGTGACCTGTGCCTATTAAAGCTTGAGAATCCCTGCTTTTTTTTTTCCCTCCCTGGGCCCCTGGCAGCTTGCGCCCTGAAAACCATTCCAACTACAACTCCTTATGAACCCAGGTATCTACCCTCCCCAGCCTCAACCCCAGCCCCAGCCCCAGGAAAATCGATCCTGACCTGTCTTCTTCCCAGCAGAGGTCTGCTCTGAGTTCTCTGGGCCCTGGAATCCTTTGGGACCCCTAGTGCCACCCCTCAAACCCTGATCCTCTCTGCCATCAGGTCCAAAGCATTCCATCCCCTCTCCCTGCTCTGCCTTCCCTTCCTAAGACCTCGACATCCTATCCCCCCAGTTCCCAGTTTCTGAAGGGGGCTGCCTCAGAAGGAAGAGCCCAGGGCCGAGGAAAAGGCTGAGTTGCCTTGGAGATGAGGGCGGATCTAAAGACGGGGAAGCCTGGTCACCCCAGGAGGTAGGAGGAGTGGGGGGATACTCCCCCATCCCTTTGTCCTCCTCCAGCTGCTCCCACAATGCTCTAGGGCAGGAATGTAAGAGGCAGCTGAGACCCCACAGCCCCAAAGCAGCAGCTGAGGGGGCTGACTGAGTTATGGGGGGACCCAGGTATCAAAGGAGAGCTGGAACCGGAAGCATCATGCCTGGTCCCTTGGGGGTCTGGGAGCTGGCACAGGGGAGCAAGCTGCCGAAGCCCCAGGCAGCCGGCCTGGAATTCCTGGGTGCTGCTCTCCACCCCCACCTCTCTCGGGAACAGCAGGGCCCTTGTTCCCCTGGGTAACCTTCATGCCTATCCCAGATGAGTCATCAGAGCCAGACGGAGCAAGCAAGAGGAGCCCGGGGCAGACATACAAAGACAGGCAGAAGATAGAAGGCAGGGGGAGACAGGGAGAGAAACACAAAGCAAGAGGTAAACAGAGCAGGCTTCGAAGCGCAGGGCACAGAGCCAAGCAGAGAAACACACAGAGAGCCGTCTGGGGCAATCTGTTCTCTGACACCCTGTCACCCCATTTCTCTCCACTGGGTCACAAACACCAAGGACAGGCCCAGAAGACCTACCCCAGCCCCACTACAATCAATCAGTCAATCAGGCCCCCCATGTACCGCCCCTGGGTGCAGCATGAGGCTGGAAGCCAGGGGCTGGAACACTCTGCCACAAGCCCTTCACCCTCTTCTCCCAACCCCCAACCCTCACCCCAGACAACACCCACACAGCTCTGTACACACGCGCACACGCACACACACACGCACACACACACACACACAACTGTCTTACAGACTTTCAGAGACAGACACATGTGACATCCTCATAAATCCATCACACACATAGACTCCCCAGCCAAGGCAAACATGGACGGACACTCACGCACACATCACCTCCATCCACACCTCGGCATTCTTTCAAGTTCAATCCCCTCACTTAGTTAATAGTCATCTTTAGACACCTGTGAACATGAAATGACAAACATGCTCCTACAATCAGAGGACAGTGTGAGACACACACTCAGGTCCTCAGGCACAGGATCCCAAGAGAACTGGGGCCCACCCCCTAATACTCAAGGTGACCAAGCCAGAGGGAAGTCAAGAGAGTGGGGAACAGAAGGAAACTTGGGTGGCTGGAGTGACCAAATAAAAAGTCATTTCTCTATTTTCCCATATGCTCAGCTTTCATCTCCACTGTACCACTCAATTCTGGACACACTATGTGCCCTCAGCAACAGTGAGTCTGAGCACCAGACTCTGGCTGGGGGTAGAGGTGCTGGAAAGGAATGTCCAGCCAGCAGGGGACCTGTAGGGTGAAGGCTGGAGAGGAGGGAGTGGGGGAGGGACACTGAGGATGGTGCTCACTGGGCAATGACAGTAACTCCTGGCAGAACCAACTGACCATCCAACCGTGGATGAACGACTGTCACTGGCAGGTTATGGTGTCAGGCCCTCTCTCTGCTGGGCTGAGGCCAGGCTGCCCAATTGGGAGCTGGCTGGATGGAGGCTTAACAGTTAGTAGATGCCCGCAGAGACTGGCCGAGTAGGAGGACAGGCCCACTTCTCCAGGAGGCCGGGAGATGATTCAGTAGGACCACATAATGAGCACCTGTCTTCCTGGGGTTCAGTTCCTCCATACTGGGTAAAGGGGGTCCTTCCTCAAGGCTGGAACACACTTTCTCGGAGGTCAGGGGTCCCCCCCCCCATTTTCAGACAGTAAGCCAGAGCACTGGGGAGACGGGCAGGGACAGACTTAGCGGCGCTGTACAACGAAGTCCAGCCCGGGAACATCTCGCCTCCCGGCCAGGTCCTCATCCTTTGGCCATCGCGCGTCTCCGGAGCCCCAGGCCGCCACCCGCTTCCCTCCGTCCCGCAGGGGTCCTCCCGCCGCTCTTCCTACCTCTCATCGCTCTTCACGGCAGACCCCGGCGTCCGACCCCGAAGCGGGGCCTCCTTGGTGGCGGCGGGGCGCGGGAAGGGGGAGGCGGAGGGAGCCAAGAGCCGGGAGCGGGAGGCGCCGGCGGGGCTCGGGTGTCGGGAGGCGGCTCCCGAGAGCAGCTGTCGGGGGCCTGTTCCGGGGAGAGGAGCCAGGGCTGGGACGGCTCGGACCCAGGCGCCGCCTCCCCCTCCCTGCTCCCCCTCCCTGCTCCCCCCTCTGCCCGCTCGCCGCGCGCTCGGGCCGCTGCCCTCCCTTCCCCGTCCCGGGCTGAACCGGCCCCGCCGCTCCCACGCCTGACGCCGCCCTCCCGGCCCCGCGCTCCTCTACGCCCCGCCACGCCCACCCCGCATCCCCCCGCGCGCCCCGGCCTCCCCCAGGTAACCGCGCAGCCGTCCCCGCCGCCGGCCCGGCGCTGCGTGCCCATCCCCCCCCACCCCCCCACAGCCCCCCCCCCAGGATCCTCACAAAGAAGAACGGCCCAAGCAGGGGGCCGGCGGCTAACCGCTCAGGGCCTCCCCTACTCCCAGGCCCCACGAGGGGATGGCCCGCCTCCCTACTTCCCCTTTTCTGGGCTCAGTTCCTGGAGAGGGAGGTGAAGGGGAGCAGCCCCAGGGCACAGGGAAGGAGCACGTTCCCACAGGCCCGGCGCCCGGTCCAGCAGCAGGAGTTTGAATGGGGGAAGGGAGCAGGGCTCACCTGTCCAACCTGGCCTCCTAGACCTACTCTCTTCACACTGCCAACCTTGCTTCAACCTGGCGCCCGCTGAGCCTCTGGTCCTCTACACCCCAACCCAGCCGTAGGACCAGCCCCCTCTCTCCCAGCCCCTTCCTCTCTCTACTTCCACCTCCAGTTCCTCCCCATAACTCCACAAGGCCCTCCCCAGTCCTCTCAAGGACCCTGGGGTCCAGACTCCGAGGTCCTGGTTCCCCTGGGCTCCCTGCTCAAAGCCCGGGAGTCCTCTTCAGGGCAGCCAGCTCTGCCCTGGTGGGGTCGGAGGGTCTGACCGCTGGCAAGGATAGGCCCGGACAAGGTGAGTGGTGGGGATGAGGAGGAGGATGCGGGGCAAAGAGAAAATCACGCACAGACAAAAAGTAACAGAACACGAGACCCAGAGAAGTTAGGTGCAGAGAGACTAGGTACAAACCCAATGTGAGAGAAAGAGAGCGGGAGAGCTGCTGGGTGAGGTGGGCAGGACAGAAGGGCTGTGGTGGGAACTGTGCCACCCTGCTCAGCGCTACCTGGGGCCCCACCACCTCTCTCCACACCCCACACCTACCAATCACCTGCAGGGTAAGGTCTGACGCCACTGCAGATTTCTGCCCCATTGCACCTCACAGTAGATAGATATAAACTCACCCTACGTGCAGTCCCAGACAACAGTCCCAAGAAAGAAACACGAAGTCCCAGACAAGTACACAAAAGCACTGCCAGGAAGAGGCTGGCCCTTGGGAGAGGCCAAGGCACATATGGGCACGTACTCCAACTCACGGGTCAACACACAAACCCTAGGGCGCCCCAACTGCTAAGGGACTCACTAACAGACAGCCCCATGGCCACCCTGAGAATTGCCTCTTCCCATCGTCCCCTCCCACCAAACCCCCAGGGTTCCCCCGGCGCACCTACCCCTCCGGAGAGGGCAGCTGGGGAAGCTGGGACCGGAGAGGCTGGGCCGGGGGTGGAGCCAGGCCGGGGGTGGGGCCAAGGTTTCCCAAGTAACCTCACCTGGGCGGACTCTCAGCCCCTCCTTCCCGGGGCTGTGCTCCCGGGAAGCCCCGGGCAGGCGGCCCGGCTGAGCTGCAGCCAGACCCCTCAGGGAAGGAGGAACAGCCCCTCACACCCCAGTGGGACATTCCACAGCCCAGGCCCACGCTGACCCCGGCCAGGTGGCATGGCGGTGCCAGACAGAAGGGTCGACTGCGGAGAGTATAAGAAACCATAGAATCCTAAAACCCTTGCTCCCTCTTCTCCCCCAGGAGAAATTCCTAGTCGGTGATGCCCACCTCAACCCAGCCCAGAGCTGGAGGAGTGGGAGGGATGCAGGGCTGGGGCCCAGTGGAGTCAAGTGACAGCGGAAAGGGGGCTGGAGCCGGCTGGAATGCCAGGCTCTGAGCCGAGACTCTCAGGGGCCAGAGAGGGAAATCCCAGCCATTCAGGGGCCCCCAGAGTAGTACCAAAGACCTAGTGTATCCACCCACCCATCCGTGGTGCCCAGAGCCCATCCCACATCTCCTGAATCACTCACAGCTCCAGAGGCCCCCATGTCCTCCTGAGCCCCCAAAGGACCCTCTACCCCTCCCCCATCCGTGTCCTCCAATTCAGGGCTTCCCTCCCCTTCAAGCCAGTGGCCTTCTGCTGCCCAGGAAAGAGAGGAGGAGGAACAGCTGAAAAAATGTGAGGAGAGGCATGTAGAAGAGGGCAGCTTCGGGCCTGCAGAGTACTGGGCCACTACAGGGAAGCCCAGCAGGACCAGTGAGAGAGAGGATGGGCCAGATGGGCCCCCCACACAAGCTGCTGTCCCCTTCCTGAGATATGCAGCTGCCTCTGGGTCAGCAGCTGGGGAGAGTGAGAATCCACTGGGGGGTGGGGGGCAGAGTGAGGGGGTGGACAAGGCCCTGGGTGTGAGTTGGGCCTTGATACCACCAAGTCCACATGGGAAACTGAGGCCCAGGAGCAGGAGGAGGAAGAGATGATATAGCACAGGGAGAAAGATGAGACAGAGCTCAGCTGTGGGCAGCCTGGTGGATGGAAAGAGATGGGGCCATGGTGATGGAACTCAGAGAGGCAGGAGATAAACTGAGGCTGAGGCAGAGGGGAACTGGGGATCAGAGAGAGGAAAGGGATGAGAGGGCATACGACAAAAGGTGGGAAGAGTGGAGTTTGGCGAAAAGGGCTGGGTGAGCAAGTGAACTGGAGTGGAGACGATGGGGAAAGGGTGGGGGGATACTCAGAGAGGAGGGCAGGAAAGAGAGAGGCCTCAGGTGATACACCAAGGGGATGTGAAACAAGGACAAAGGGGAGAAGAAGCGGTTGGAATGAAACCCAGAGATGGGAGAAGAGGAAGACGGAGGCACGGGGATTGAAACTAAGGGACTGGGGAGAAGAGAAGAGTAAGGGGCTGAGAAGGGAAGGGACAACTGAGGGACAGACCAGGGGAGACAGAGGCCCCAACTCCAAAGATTGAAGCAAACCTGCTTCTGAAGGCAGGACACAGAGGCCCCAGACCTCTTGGTTGGTTACTTGGATACATCCTAGTCCTCAGCCCATCTGCCACACCACGGCCCCCAACTCTATTCCTCATCCTTTCCCTCCTCCCCACCCCTCTGGCTCAGGCACACTCCCCTCCTCCCACCACACCTCCAGCCTGGACCGCCCGGTCCCTCCCCAAGAGGGGAGGGCCCAACTCCAGTCCCCACTCCTTCCCTCCCTGTTCGGCTCTCGCTTTCTCCCTCTCACCTCCAACTCAGGGTTATCCTGGGTCCCAGTCCCCCCAGTCTCAGGCCTTTAGGGTTCCGGCTCTGGGGCTGCCAAGGCCGCCTGGCTTTGTCCGCCCATCCGGAGCCCCGGGAGCAGCTGCCCTGGCCAGCTGCAGCGGGCTTCGACGTGACCATGGCAACCCAGCCCGCTCCCCTCGCCGAGCCTCCGGGCCCCCGCAGAGAGGGAGGGAGCAGCCAGGCCAGGGAGAAAGGGAGGGGAGGCGGAGGACTGTGAACCGCAGGGAGACCGCAGACAAAGACCCCAGACAAAGGGAGATGAAGGAAAGCAGCGCGGGAGAAAGCAGTAGCGGCTGGCTGTGGCTAAGAGCTGAGGCAGCAGGCATTAGGTCCTGCTGAGGGGGAGAATCCAGGCAAGAGGGACAAACAGACAGGAGGTGGGAGAAGAGATTAACACTGGCCTTAGGAGGTCTCCTTCAGCGTCCCTAACAATTCATTTCTTCCGTCAGGGTTTTGCACTCCGGGGAGAACCAGAATACCAGTTTCCTAGTTGGTGAGTGCCCCCCCAAGTTGTAGCAAAGTATAGGAAGTACCCAAGGCCAAAAGGCACCCTCAGTTTTCCAGAACAATCCCAATTCAAACATATTCTGACCTGTCACCTCTGAAGTACAAATGTCATTGTCAGACAATGTACTCCAATTCTTGATTTGGAAAATATGCTTCCCAAAGCCAAAGGGGACTGATTAGGCTTGGAGAAAGTAGGGCCAGGAGGGAGCAGTAACGAGGCCTCACATGAGAGGAAGCAAAGTACCAAAAGGGGAGGAGAGAAAGCAAGGCTTTGCCACTGAGAAGCAAGGATCAAAACTGCCACTCACCATCTAGCTCCTCTTGCTGAGTCCTACAGCCTGCCAGTCCCCTCATCAGAAAGATGGAGCTAATAGACCCCCGGGGGTCTGTTGGGATGATAATGTGAGATGGCATACAGGCCCCATTGATGTAAACAACCATCCAAACCCCACTAACATGATCTCCATCTGTGGCTTTCTCATATGTCACTTGGATCCCTGAGTTCCATGTCCCAATTCATTCCACAGTTATGAAGGGTTTGTGCAGGGCAGGGTTCTGACAGTAAAAGCTATGAAGGATACATAGAGGAACACAACCCACTCTGGGCATTTACAGTCTAGAGGGGGAGCAAGGCATGTATATGTATATGTGTGTATAAATATGTATGTATATATGTATATGTATAAATACACGTATGTGAATGTGTTTGTATATGTATATAATCACAGAAGACAGCCTGACCCATGCTATAGTCAGAGCTGGAAGAGGCTGTGGGAACCAAGAGGAGGGGCAGGCCAGGTCCTCCTGAGTGGGGGTGAGGCAAGATCAAGGACAACATCATGGAAGAGTTGGAGCTGGAACTGTGTTTTAAGTCAGACAGAGATTTGCATAAACAGGGCTTCCCTGGTGGCGCAGTGGTTGGGAGTCCGCCTGCCGATGCGGGGGACGCGAGTTCGTGACCCGGTCCGGGAGGATCCCACATGCCGCGGAGGGGCTGGGCCCGTGAGCCATGGCCTTTGGGCCTACGTGTCCGGAGCCTGTGCTCCGCGGCGGGAGAGGCCACAGCAGTGAGAGGCCCGCGTACCGCAAAAAAAAAAAAAAAAAAAAAAAAAAGATTTG
>NC_041231.1:85461974-85478986 GCF_002837175.3 Physeter macrocephalus
TTGGGCCTACGTGGCCGGAGCCTGTGCTCCGCGGCGGGAGAGGCCACAGCAGTGAGAGGCCCGCGTACCGCAAAAAAAAAAAAAAAAAAAAAAAAAAGATTTGCAGAAAAGAAGCAAGGCCATTCCTGGCTAATAGCAGGGAGACGTAAACATGGTTATGTGAAAACGCAGCTGTGGCTGGAAGACAGAGCCTGTACGCGTTAACCCCAGAGAGGCAGAGTGAGGTGGGGTAATCTCATTAGTAGTTTCATTTATTCTGAAGGTGAGGAGGAAGGGCCTTGGGCCTTTGAGCTGGGAAACGCATGATTCGTTGGGTGTTATTTTAAAAGTGGTTTCTGGCAGCAGCACGTTGGATACACAGTGCACAGCAATAGCTGAGGAGGAGGGAGGAGTTCATTCCCCCTTTATCTCGGCCACATCGGCCCGGGGTTCTCCCCCGCCCCCGCCCCCCAACCAGCAAAGCTGTGAGGAAATGGTGAGATCCTACAGAAAAGCACATGCTCGGTTCTCTCCCGGTGTTTTCACCTATCATTTGGTTGTTTCCTTGGGGCCTCTGAGGTGGATGGGGGCAGGGCTCTTCTTAAAAAGGGAATCAGGCCCGGAGAGGTTGTAACTTGCCTTAGATCTGTGGCAAGTTGCTGCTTTCCACCCAGGACTTCTAGATTCCTCCGCCTCTCTCTTCCAAAAGGGGGCGGGGGCTAGGAGGGAGATCCAGAACGGCTTCCTGAGTGGCTGGACTAGGCAAAGGCCTGAGCCTCGTGAGTCCTGCCCCCTTGGAAACCGCACCTTTCTTCAGTCTTTTGTAGGCCCCACGGTCCCTGTAATGAACAGAAAGACCACTGGGGGGCGCTCGCTGCACAGGTGACCAACACTACGGTAATTACTGGAGAAAGTGAAAACCTGGAGGGAAGGAGCTTCAAGCCTGGACGTGGAACCGGGGCGGGCAGAGCTCTGGAGAGGCAGCCAGGGAGGGAGAAAAGAGAAAGGCTGAGCGGAAGTTTAGGGTAGCTGCGGGGCTCATTAGTGTGAAATATGCTGACAGTCACATAGCAGAAATACTGTTATTTATGGACAGAATCTTAGAATCTTCACATTCTCTTTTCTATCATTCTTTGCCAAAGCCTGTGGCATTCTCAGCAACCCTTAGCCTCTTCCTGATAAAAGCTGCTGATTACTGAGCCTTGCTAGGTGCCAGGCTCTGCCCTCAGCACTTGCCCAAGTCATCGCATTTGGCCCTCACTGCAGCTCTGTGATGTGGCATTTTGAGATACTTCCACTTTTACAGGGGCAGAAACTGAGGGTCAGAGAAATCAGGTAACTTGCCCACAGACACATACACAGCAACTGACAGATCTGGAGTTCAAACACAAGTCCTTTTGACTCCAAAGTCAAAACTGGACTGGAGTGTCTGAGCTATCGTTATTTGTCCAACTCTAGGGATCTGTCATAAATCCTCACCCCTTCCTTTATCGTCCTTGAAGATCTTGGGACATTGTCCTTAACTCCTCTAACTTCCTTCATCTCCCAGGAATACTAGTGGTCCAAGTTATTCTTGTTTGTGCACAATGTACAGAGATTGAACGATGGCTAACAGTTTGCCCAAGGTCACACCAGAAGTCAAGGTCAGTGCTAGGATAGTGTTTCTCAAACTGAGGTTCCATGAATGCTCTGTGAAAATTATTAAATTCCATGTTTTTGTTTCATTGGTAATTTTCTGGAAAGTATTTTAAGCATGTTCTGGATCCTGTGTAACTGATCTAGGGCCCTGCATGTGAGTCCCTGCATTTGTGTTGTGTGTTTACCTACTTGTGGTCAAGTTAGCACTTCTTTAATTGTCTGGGTTGCGTTCGTACCAAGTGAAGTCCAGGGGACACGTACTGACAAAGATTTCTTCGTTATTTGAACAGACACAAATAGGGGGAGAACTGAATCATGCTGGGCACACAGTGGAATATTGTGTCAACTTCAAAAGAGCCAGTTAGGTATTATGTGTTCACGTTGCCAGCACCAACTTCATTTCAGAAAAACGACACTATTCATCACATCAAATTACTTTTAGTTTAAATTGTCTTTCCACTTTTGTTTGTATTTATTGCAACTTTGTTTTGGGTTTATGACTGCTTAAGTACTGAAGCAGGAAGAGTTCATAGTTAGCTGTGTTTGCACACATTTGTTATAAAAATAATTTAAGTCAAGTCCATGAGAATTGTATGTCTTCCAAAAGGGTCCATGCATTACTCAAGTTCTAGCCCTCAGTGCAGGGCTAAACTCGACCTGGGCCTTCAGGAGTCTCCAAAGGAAACCTGTAGTGTTGGAATCTGTGTTAGAGTCCAAACCCCCACCCTCCCCCAAAGATCCAGCGCAAGGAAGTTAGAGCTGGGGACCTTGGGGCTGCTGAGACTGAGGGACGGAAGGAGGGGTCACAAAGTGAAGCGGTCATAGGGCAGCACCTGGGAAAAACTCCAAGAAGAATTTACATGACAGAACCGAAAACTGAGGTGAGAGTGTGTAGAATGTGAAGGTGTGAGAGAGACCACTGCAGGCTTTAAGTAGAAGGAAAGGTGAATTGTAAAAGATGATGTTGGGCAGGTTTATCAGTGAGGATGCTTGTGGCTGCAAATACCAGAAAAGGCTTAAACAAACAAACGAAAAAAGAAAAAACAGAAGAAAAAAAAAGTTCTGGGTGAAGAAGTTTCCTGGGAAAGAAAGGTTCTCGGTTAATTTGGTGGCTTTATGATATCATCAAGGACCAGCTTCTTTCCAACTTTCTGCTCTCCCATCCTCAGTGTGTCAGGACTCAGTCTCATAGACTTTGGTTGGCCGCCTCAGCTGCAGACACCACATCCCACATCCTCAACAGCAATGTACAGAGGTGGAAAGCTTTTCCCAGAAGTACCCCCGCCGACTCCCCCCTAACTCCCCCACCGCATGTCTCACTGGGCCCAGAGCCCCACTCCTAAATCCATCATGGGAAAAGGAATGGAAATGGTGTGGCTGATTTAGAGCAATCCTAGTAATATATCTCTTTCGGCCATGAAGGGACCATCTTCTCTGAATATATGGGAGGGCAGCACTGAAACAATAAATAAATAAAATTTGTAAAAGCTTTGCCAGCAAGGAAGTAGGGATGGCTGTTTTGTGAATGCCAAAAGTGTCCTCTACAAAATGCTTTCATGAGATTGGACAGGCTTTCTTGAAGGGACTTGTCCGCCATGCCGAGGGGTTTGGTTCTTATCCAGTAGGTTCTGGAAAGTATTTTTAAAAATTGAGTCTGGGCATGATTAGATTTGCATAATGCTATAAAGAATTATATGAAGGCAAAGTGGAATTAGAGGCAGAGGTCCCAGTAATAAGGCTATTTTTTTTTTTTTTTTTTTGCGGTACACGGGCCTCTCACTGTTGTGGTCTCTCCCGTTGCGGAGCACAGGCTCCGGATGCGCAGGCTCAGCGGCCATGGCTCACGGGCCCAGCCGCTCCGTGGCATGTGGGATCTTCCCGGACCGGGGCACGAACCCGTGTCCCCTGCATCGGCAGGCGGACTCTCAAGCACTGCGCCACCAGGGAAGCCCAAGGCTATTTTTTATGTGCTTCTAATTCTAAATCATATACATACTAGGAAACCAGAACTGGCAGATGGATGGATAACTTATCATGCCAGCTGGATCACAGGGGCAGCAAAGACCGCCCCTCTTGGAGATCTTCCACCGTGAACTTCACAGCTCTTCAGCCATGGGTGGAGCTAAGCTGAGTACAAACAGCAGACTCTTAGTGCCTGCCTAGGACCCAGAACCACCCTCTGTGTGTGAGTGTGGGGGGGCGATCAGAGGTCGGGGTGGGAGGGGGCTGATAATGTTTTAATCAAAGGAGGCTCACACAAGTGCTAAATTCTGCCACTATGCTCCTGAAACAGACCACTGTGTCCCATTTAGGGTGCCAAAAGTGATATTTTTGATAATTTTAAGCATCATGCTGTAAACTGTACTCCCATCTATGACACATCCATGGGTGTGGGACATCTCATGTGTCTCTCACTTAGACTCCAGGGAACCCACTGGCAAGGGCTTCATAATGACCTGCCCCCTGACCCGAGGGCAACAGTGATACAGACAACGTGGCCCATGTCATCCTCTGCGCTGCCTGAGTCCTTCCACTCATGAAATAGTCTCCCACCACCACACAACCACGTGACCATCAGCTGAGGCTTGACGTTCACATCATGTCTCTGGAAAATAGCCTTCAAACTTTGCCTGTCCATTTGCCACTGCCCACAACCAGGGGCCAAATGCAGTGTATTAGTCACCTTCTGGAGGCTTTCCTCCAGCCTCAGCAGGGCTCCCACCTGGAGTGAAGTTTGTGCTTCATGAAAACCCTGGTCTGAGGAGTAGGGGTTGGAGGTGGGAGGTGGAGGAAGAAACTTTTCTGCAGAGATCTATCCTCCCCATCGTGGAATCAGCCTTTTGATTTATTGAACTGACATCATAACATGAGTTCCAAAACATTCTACATACAAACAGAGTGAAATTTTTCAAATTGTGAAAGAATCTCTCACTTGATAAAAGAATCACATGAGGCACTTCCCTGGTGGCGCAGTGGTTAAGAACACAGGTTCGAGCCCTGGTCCAGGAAGATCCCACGTGCCACGGAGCAACTAAGCCCGTGTGCCACAACTACTGAGCCTGGGCTCTAGAGCCCATGAGCCACAACTACTAAAGCCCGTGTGCCTAGAGGCCATCCTCTGCAACAAAGAGAAGCCACCGCAATGAGAACCCCGCGCACTGCAACGAAGAGTAGCCCCCGCTCGCCGCAACTAGAGAAAGCCCGTGCACAGCAACGAAGACCCAACACAGCCAAAGATAAATAAATTAATAAATTAATTTTAAAAAGAAAAGAATCACCTGATCCCATTAAGTAGCATCTTCTCTTTATATTTCCATAGTGTGTGTGTTCACATCAATAGACGCTTAACAGGGACTTCCCTGGTGGTGCAGTGGTTAAGACTTCACGCTCCCAATGCAGGGGGCCCCGGGTTCAGTTCCTAGTCAGGGAACTAGATTCCCACATGCATGCGGCAACTAAGAGTTCGCATGCCACAACTAAGGAGCCAGCGAGCTGCAACTAAGGCGCCTACCTACTGCAAGTGAGGAGCCAGTGAGCCACAACTGCGGAGCCCACCTGCTGCAACTAAGACCCGGCGTAACCAAATGGATAAATAAATAAATAAATAAATATTTTTAAAAAAATAAAGACTTGGGCTTCCCTGGTGGCGCAGTGGTTAAGAATCCGCCTGCCAATGCAGGGGACATGGGTTTGAGCCCTGCTCTGGGAAGATCCCACATGCCACGAAGCAACTGAGCCCGTGCACCGCAACTACTGAGCCTGAGCTCTACAGCCTGCGAGCCACAACTACTGAGCCTGCGTGCCACAACTACTGAAGCCCGCACGCCTAGAACCCTGCTCCGCAATAAGAGAAGCCCACGCACCGCAACGAAGAATAGCCCCCACTCACCGCAACTAGAGAAAGCCCATGCGCAGCAATGAAGACCCAACGCAGCCAAAAATAAATAAAACAAATAAATTTTTAAAAAAAGATTTGAGCATTTCACTATACATAAATTATATCTCCATTTTAAAAAAGAAGAAAAGAAAATAGAGACTTAACAGAGGCAGGGACTGAAAATTTCTGTCTTCCAAACAATGGAACAATTAGAAAGTAAGCAAATGAAAATGGAAATCTGAAATTCTAATAGTTTAAAATTAAAAAAAAAAATTATGTAGCTGGTTTTCCTGGACAGGAAGATAAAATTCTGGGCTGGTATTCAACTCTGGATGACCTTCAAACCAAGCAGGAACCTCAGCTGGGTGTCTCTGAGCTGCACAGCTGGAGGGGGTTGTGCAGTGGGGAAGGCCCAGGACAGGGTGAGAGGCAGGCAAGGGGCCGGGTCTTGCTGTTTGTTCACTGGGGTGTTCTTCACGAGATCCTTTCCTCACCTGGAGCAAGTGGGGCAAGGTCACATCTCCTTTAGGTGCCATTTGGGAGTTGAGGAGACTTTTTACCTTCACAGAAAACCCCGAGGAAGGTTGGTCCTGAAGGTTTTCAAGGCCAAATATAAACAGTACCAAGTCTCTGGGTGTGCACTAGTTACCCCCTGCCAGGCACCTGCCGCCCAGGACTTGGGGCTATCTCTGGTCTCAGTGACAGATGATATTTTGATATGGTTTTCACATCATCAAGATACAGGCAAATCCCTTTCTTTTTTAAAAAAGAAAATCCCTTTCTCAATCTTAAAATTCCTAAGATGGACCTCCTGACCCTATTTAGTTCTGGATTTTTCTTCCCTGCTTGTGTATAGAAAGCTCCCTGGGAGTAAGAATTGAAAGTGGGTTGTCTTTACCCACATCTAACATCTAGCATCTTACCTTTGCTCCAAACTCCTCGCTACTGAGCCATTGAATTTCTGAGTGGATGAAGAGATCGATGAGGAATTAGTGCTAATATTAACATTATTGGACTAAAATATGCATCCCATTCTGTGATGAGAATTGCTAAGTGTTCTGTGGGAGTCTGAGGATGAGTAGAGTTGATCCCTGAGTATTAGGCTGTCCCTTTAGTTGCATCTGGATGTGATTTGGCACTTGTGGGGTATGGAGTCCGAGGTAAGGGGTGCCCAAGAGTCTGCTGTGGGTTTTTGAAGCTGAGGAGGTGGAAGGAGGAGACATGAGAGCGGTTATGACAAGAGGGAACTGAGAAAAGTAAGAACATTCAGTGCTTGTTTTGTGCTTCTAACATTTTTGACCCTGGGGAATTTTAAAGGACTTTTTCTAATATTTATCGTAGATGGAGGAGTCATTCATTCAATAAATATCCCAGGTACTATGTAGGAGTTGGGAATAAACGGTAAATGAGATGAAGTTCCAGCCTTCAAGGAGCTTTCTAAGTTTGTTTTTTAGCCTCACAAGGACAAGGTGGAAATCCCAAGAGAGGCACTTTGACTGAGGCCCCAGGGAACACCCAATGCCCAGATGTGTGGACAGACACACAACTCCCAGCAAAACCAGAATTCCTTTGGAACTCTGCTGATTGTGAGGAATAAGTCAAAATGACAAACCTGCAGGATAACATCCTGGATCATTTCTTTTTTTATTTTAGCCTCGCCACACTGCTTGGGGATCTCAGTTCCCCGACCGGGGATTGAACCCGGGCCATAGCAGTGAAAGCACTGAATCCTAACCACTAGACCACTAGGGAACTCCCATTGTCTCATTTCTTATACAAAGGTAAACACTGAGGGTTTGCTGAAGAAAGGAGGAGAAAGCAGCATTATGGGAACCATGTTGCAAAAATGTAAATTGCTCCCTGGTCATTGCTAGGATCTTGATGACCTGATAAAATGGTGTATAAGGCAGAGCAAATACACCCTTGTGATAAAGCCAGAAATTTCATCCACAGTGAAGGATGCTACCAGAGGCAGGGTCAGGGTGGGTTGGGGAGGATCAATATTGGTGTCTGGAAAATTAGTTGGGAGGCTGTTGAAACTGTTTCAGTGAGCAGTGTTGAACGTTTGAAGACAGCCACCAAGGGGCAGGTAGGGACAGACGGGACACAGATTTCAAGGCAGGAAGGACTGATGTAAGGGGAGAGTGAGGAAGACGACTGTGTTCTTTCCTCACATACCATGTTGCCTTGCCATGGAATGAAGACCCCACTTCAGTCCAACTCTTTCACTTTATAGCAAAAGGAAGACATTAAAACCCAGGAAATGGAAACCCTCATCTATGGCTGAGCTGAAAGTTGGGGGAGGAGTCCAAGTAGAAGCCAAGTCTCCCTTCCCTTGTCCCACCCCTTCCACAGGTGCTCGTTAGAGCCAGCCAGGCCCCTTCCACACACCTGGGCCTGGGCCACACCCCCTCCAGTGAATCAGAATCCCATGGCTGTGACCATGAGCTATTCCAGAGCAGTGCACAAGCTTCTCTTCCTGCCATGACCATGATAGCACATCCTGTCTAGACCACACTTTTTCTCTGTTTCATAACTGCATTACATAATTACAGTACATTACATATTCCTACTGATAATTGGAAAGGCGCTGAGTGTTGGATGGAGAACTATGTGCAAACAAAATCCTTCTTCATGGGCCCATTAGCGGTAATAAACTAGAACTAATTTGCAAACATTTCATTGAAACTGCAGGAGAGGGGTGCCTTTGGAGGCTGCTCTCCAATAAAGAAGGGTTAATGGACGATCATTGTTCAGTCAGCAGTTACCAATCTAAGTTTTGTAAAATTGATCATCTCTTTATAAGTTGACTTTAGTAAAAATAAAGAATATTTTTTAACATAAAACACAAATCTTAAAATTAAAAAAAATTGTGGTAAAATGCACATAGTATGAAATTTACCATTTTTACCATTTTTAAGGGTACAGTTCAGTAGTGTTAAGTACATTCACGTTGTTGTGCAACCATCACCACCATCCATCTCCAGAACCCTTTTCATCTTGCGTGACAAGCTCTGTACCCATGAAACAACAACTCCCCATTCCCACTTCCCCTAGCCCCTGGTAACCACCATCCTACTTTCTGTCTCTACAAATTTGACTATTTTTCTTTTCTAATTTTATTTTTTTATTTTTATTTATGTTTTTGGCTGTGCCACGCAACGTGTAAGATCTTAGTTCCCTGACCAGGGATCAAACCCGTGCCCCCTGCAGTGGAAGCACAGAGTCTTAACCACTGGACTGCCAGGGAAGTCCTTTGACTTTCTTTCTTTCTTTCTTCCTTTCTTTTTGGCTCTGTTGGGTCTTCGTTGCTGCGTGTAGGCTTTCTCTTGTTGTGGTGAGCAGGGGCTACTCTTCATTGCAGTGCACAGGCTTCCCATTGTGGTGGCTTCTCTTGTTGCGGAGCTTGGGCTCTAGGCGCACAGGCTCAGTAGTTGTGGTTCGTGGGCTCTAGAGCTCAGGCTCAGTAGTTGTGGTGCACGGGCCTAGCTGCTCTGCAGCATGTAGGATCTTCTCGGACCAAGGCTTGAACATGTGTCCCCTGCACTGGCAGGCAGATTCTTAACCACTGCACCACCTGGGAAGCCCTTGACTACTTCTTATAAGTGGAATCTTACCTTTTTGTGGCAGCTTATTTCACTGAACATAATATACTCAAGGTTCATCCATGTTGTAGCATGTATTAGAATTTCCTTTCCTTTTAAGTTGAATAATATTTCATTTTATGTATAGACCACATTCTGATCATTCATTCACTGATGGACTCTTGGGTTGCTTTCATCTTTTGGCTGTTGTGAATAATGCTGCTATGAACATGGGTGTATAAATATCTCTCTGAGACTCTGCTTTCAATTATTTTGGGTATATCCCCAAAAGTGGAATTGCTGGATCATATAGTAATTCTGTTTTTAATTTCTTAAGGAACCACTACACTGTTTTCCATAGCAGCTCCACTATTTTACATTCCCGCCGAAAGTGCACAAGGGTTCTAATTGCTTCATGTCTTTGCCAACACTTGTTATTTTCTATTTTGATAGTAGCTATCCTAATGGTGAGGTGGCATAAAACCTTTTTAGGGCATAGGTTTACTAAAGGTTTTGATCTCTCCTACCCCTAACTTTGCATAAAGTCCTAAATTCCTTAATCACAATGTTTTCATCCAAGGAGATTTTTTGGAATATAACCCCCATGGTTAGAGAAGGAATACTCTATTGTCATCTTAAAGTCTTTACCAAGTAGAAAGGTAAAATTTGAATTGTTTTAATTTTCTTTCATTATTAGTGAAGTTGAACTTTTCACTAACTTGTTATTTATGGTTTCTCTGTTGTGAATTGTTTGTGTTTGAATTTCTTACATGGTACAAAATAAAATAGAAATAGCTATTGACTGCTTTCTATGTGTCAACTACTGTTCTCAGAGCTTTACATGTAGTAACTTAGTAACTCGGTTAATCCTGACCCACCATGAGGCAGGTGCAATTATTATTTTATAGAAGAAACAGAAGCATGGAGAGGTCAATGAACTTGCCCAAGGTCCTACCCAAGGAGTCTGGATTCAGAGCCTGTGTCCTTACATACAAAATGGCCAATATTTTCTTAATTTATTTGTTTGCTTTTAATTTTTTCCCATTAACTAGAAAAATGTAAACAAAATTGTGGTTAAATTTATCAGTCTACTCTTTTCTTTTATTGGACCATTTTATTCTTTTAGCCAGCTTAGAACATCCTCTTCTTTTCAGATAATAGAAAATATTTGGATTTTTGTTACATTAGATGTTTTACATGTATGTATTTTCCCAAATAATCATTTCTCCCAAACTATTTATTGAATTATATTTCTCTTCCATTGTTTAGTGATGGCACCTTTCTGCTGGTTTTTATTTCCTAATTGCTGTTTTCTTTTAATGAACATTATATGTTCAATCATCTCTTGGAGGATACTGAAGTCTCTTTCTGGTTGTTCTGTTCTTTTCACTTCATCCGGCATGAATCTGTCTCTGGAGTGTTGGTGTTGCTGGCTGCCTTCTTCAGTGTTAGTTTTTGTGTATTTTGGAATTTTAGTTTCCAGGTTCATTTCCAGGTTTTCTCCCTCTCATCTCTGGTTCCCTAGACCAGCAGAAGATGGGCTTCCAAGACTGCCCTCCGTTCCTCCAGTACCTCCTTCTTCAATCCAACCCCTCTCTCTCCACAAATAGCCCTTCCCTTTACCTTCTCTCAAAGTTTTTCACCTCCCCATGTCTGGTCTGCACTGGCCTGACCCCTCTTACCCCAGGATTAACAGATCCTTGGCCTCCTCTTATATTTTTGAAGTTATCACAGTGGCCTGTCCAGTCCCTTAACCAGTTTTGCTGCAGGGAATGGAAAGTTTGGAAACCATGGTGTGGGATGGGGGAGGAAGAAAGCTCTGGGGGAGGTACCATAAGTGTTTTCCTTTGGTTGTCGCTGAGTGTAAAAAAAAAAAACAATCAGACACTTGCAGCACAGTAAGGGTTAACCTCCAGCCCTGGGCCCCAGTGTATCCCTGTAGCAGCAGGGTGAGGAGGGGTGGTGCTGCCCTAGGTAAGGCCCGCTGTCCAGCTGTCAGCGTCTATTTGCCTGAAGGTTGACAGGCTTCATGCACAGAACTCACCCAGGCAGAAGCAGCAGCCAAGTACAATGAACTTGACCCAATAATAACAAAGTCTTGAACATTAAATTTTAAGTGCCTTTTTTTGCTCTGTGAGTGTGTGTGTGTGTGTGTGTGTGTGTGTGTGTGTATGTGTGTGTGTGTTTGGTTTTTGGTCTTGCATCAGGCTGTAAACTCCTTGGTTGCAGAGACCACATTTATCGTGTTCACCATGTGACTAGCATGGAAGAGGAAGTCAGGAAATATCTGTTGACTAAAAGAATAAGTGGATGTTGTTTGCCACCATCCCTAGTCCAGTCCTGCCTCCATCCCAGTCAGGAAGAAGGCTGAATGTCAATCCGGAAGCTGTGGTCCTACAAGCTCTGCAAGACCCTGGGGCCTACAGGCATTGCTTGGATGCCCCAATAATGAAGTGGATCACAAAAGAGAGGAAAGGCATCTGACCACTGGGCATAGACACCCCCCACACCCTGCAGATTTGGTGTCTCGAGGGTTCCAGTTCAGTGGGTGTGATGCTCAGCAGGAGATGGAGACAGTTACAATATATCTGGATGGCTAAATTTTTTTTTTTTTTTTTCGGTACGCGGGCCTCTCCACTGTTGTGGCCTCTCCCGCTGTGGAGCACCGGCTCCGGACGCTCAGGCTCCGGACGCTCAGGCTCAGCGGCCATGGCTCACGGGCCCAGCCGCTCCGCGGCATGTGGGATCTTCCCGGACCGGGGCACAAACCCATGTCCCCTGCATCGGCAGGCGGACTCTCAACCACTGCGCCACCAGGGAAGCCCTGGATGGCTAAATTTATGAGCACATGTGAGACTTCCCTCAGATCCCCAGAAATACTTCAGCAGAGAAGGGGACTTTGCAGGGGTTGGGAAGAGACGCTAAAATTTGGGTTATTACCTTGAGATGACCCCATTTGCATATCCTTGCAGGCTAGTGAGACCCAGGGAAACTCAGGTTACATTTTTGAACTCAACCTTGAAATACTACTTGCACCACAGACTAATTACTACCACTGGGGTGAGAGCCCCTTGTTCTGTTGGGGATAGTGGCAATGACAGTGGCTCTGGTGGAGTCACTGCAGGTGGCCTTGGGTAAGGTAGACTGGAAGTTCAAACAGAAGGAGAATAGAATGCAGTTTCACTAGAGCTTCTGGGCATGTTAATTCCTCTGTGATGCCCTGGAAGATATGAGGTAAGTGGGTGAGGTTGGTATTTGGAAAGCAAACAGACAAGACAAATGAGCTCTTATTCAAGAGAAATGAGCTTCTAAAGAGTTTGAATCTCTTCCTCAATGAGAGGAGAATCATGAGGGAAGGGGCCAGAGCACCTTTACAGTGCCAAGCCTGGGAATGTCCCCATAAAGGTGGGACCATAGATGGGAGTAGGAACGGGGTAGCTATTCAGCCTCTTGAGGAAATCTGAGACAGGCATTTCTTTCCCTTCAAGCCCAGGGAAAGGGGCTTCATAGTATCCTTCAGAGAGTTTACTGTGTGTTCCCTGCAGTGTGGAGGACTGGGAGAGCTGGTGGCTGGCTCATGCTGGAAATCAAAAACCAAATTGGCTAGCTGCCCTGATGGTGGAACAAGAGAGGCTGCTGGGCTGAGAGGCTGCCAGCCTTCCCAGATACCAGCACTGGATTTATGACGTTTCCTGTGGACCAGATGTGGGGCCTGACGCAGGGTGATGTTAGATCCTGTCCAAAAGTATCACCTGGAGGGATCGGTGAGCCTAATAGAGTCCTGCCAGACTTGTAGAGGCTGGAGAAAAAAATATAGTTGACTAGCCTAAGCGGGGCATTTGACCACATCGAACAATCAGGGAGTGAGAAATCTTAGCAAAGGGAAGGAGTTGTCTCCAAAAGTATCCACAAAAGTGCCTAATGAAAGGAAGGATCACCTATGCCTAAAAACCCAGGGATGACTTATGCCATCTCACAGGAGTTCTAGCCAAATAAATCCTCTCCTGGCACCTTTTGGCCTCTCCCTCTCACCACTCCAACCCTGTTGGGGTCCAGGGTCCAAGGTGAGTTAGCAAGATGATGGAGGAAAGACAGCACGCATAAAGGATGACCTGTATAGTAAGTGTACAGGAGCAGCTGCTGGGGGAAAAAAACTCTATGTTAAAAAGAGACAAAAGTTAAAGTATTTCTCATGGAATAGTTCCAGCATAAGGACTCCTGGGCTGGATATGGTAATTCCACCATGTTGGGGACCCTGGGTCCTTCTGTCTTGCTGTTTTGCCCTTCCCTGGAATGCTGCTCTCACCTGAAAGGCTGAAATGACCCATCACCACATCCTCTGGGTCCTTATTCCAGCCAGCAGGAAGAGGGAAAGGGGAAGTGGAGCACCATCCCGGCCATCCAGAGCATTATCACTTCACTCAGACCCTTTTGCCCAGAAGTTAGTCACATGGTCACACATAGCTTCAAGGGATGCTGGGAAATGTAGTCTTTATTCAGGTTGGCTACAAGTCCACCAAAAATTTGGGAGTTTTATTAGTAAGGAAGAAGAGGTGAATGAATATTGGGGGACAATAGCAGTTTCTGCCACAAAGCAAGAAATGGGAAATGAGAGACCACTGCACACTTCAATTCCCAGTGAAGGCAGCTGGTCTGTATATGGCACAAAGAAAGGGAAGAAGCCTTGAGTTTAAATAAAATTTGAAGTTTTACCATTACATGAAACCAGACCATTTAATTACTAAACTTTTGGGGAAATTAGACCAGGTGACCTTTGATTCCATACTATGACCAGAAAGGTCATGGAACCTGTTTTAAATGTCCATCAAGGAGCAGAAGGAGAATGGGTCCCACAAAATGGGTTTAAAGGGACAAAGAGAAATGAAAATAAAATTGCTTCCTGATCTCACCTTCTATTAGTTAGAGTAGGCTAGGCTGTGGTAATTAAAACATACACACACACACACACACACACACACACACACACACACTTTCAGGACTTCACATAATACAAGTTTATTTCTTATATAACACTGCTGAGAAGGTTTGCATTCCAAGAGCAGCTCTCCTCCTCATGGTCTATCAGGAACTTGGATTGATAGTGGCTCTGCCAATTTCAGTTTATGGTTTCCAAGGTCACCTTTGGTGTCAAGCTGCCAATCAGCCAGAAGAAGGGGGAAGAGAAAGGAGGAGGAACGTGGGAGGTTTTTAATAGACCAGGCCTGGAGTTTGGTATGTACACTTCTGCTCACATTCCACTGGAGGTAACTTGGTCTCCGTTGGAGATACCTTGGTCATGTGACCAAACCCGTTTGGAAGGGTGTCTGGGAAATGTAGTATGTGTACCCCAAGAAGAGAGGAGTTTGGTGTTTAGCTGGTGGTCTCCACCATTATGCCCCATGATTTTTCTTACTCAGTGTATAGTTGTACCAACATAATGGTTATAACGAGTCACCAAAAATCCAAAGCCTTTGGACCAAAGATGATTTCTCGTAGTCTTGTGCCAGGTCTAGACAATTAACCATTTAATATGCTGGCTGGAACTTTCCTCTAATACACTGGAGGAGTAACAGAGTCATGAAAGGAGAAAGAGAAGGAGGAGGCTGGTACAAAGCTTATAGGTCCTGCACCAGCAATATCCCTGGCATCCATGCAGACTGAGCTCTGGGGCAGGATGCTTGGGGTGGCACCTACACAGGGTTTAGAATTGTGGAGAGCTCCAGAACCACGCCAGTAAGTTTCATAGCAAATGTTAGAATGCAAAGGAGAATATCCATGTGTAGGTGTTAGAGATCTCCCTCAGTGGGTCACATGAAAAGACGGCAGTTCTGGCTCTCACCCCCTCAAGTCAGGAGCAGTGGACAGGAGCAGTCCACCATCTCCCATGATTAGTGACACCAAGGAAGAGAGAACAAAAAGAGGAAGCCTAGAACATTTGCAAGAATGATCAGGAACTTGGGCCAGGGGTGTAGTGCTCAGTAAGGCTGAGGACCCTCAAAGCAGCATCCAGCCAGCGGCTTTAAAGTCTGCCACTACTGTATAGCACAGGGAACTCTTCAGTGCTCTGTGGTGACCTAAATGAGAAGGAAATCCAAAAAGAGGAGATATATGTACATGTATAGCTGATTCACTTTGCTGTACGGTATAAACTAACACAATATTGTAAAGCAACTATACCCCAATAAAAAGAAAAATAAGTAAAAATCTATGTCAAGGAAGAAAAAAAAAGTCTGCCATGACTAATGGGGCATCAGCCCCACTAGGGGAGCACTGGACCCACTGTCTAATTACTGTTGTGGTCAGGCTTTTCCTGGCAAAGTGAAACAATGCCATGAACAACTCCCAGTGACAGAGAAAATAATGATTTGCTGAGAGATACGGAAATACCAGGCGGCCATTAGTAGGAGCCACCAGGATCTTTTTAGGATAAAGCATCATGGCCATCACCAAATACTAGGGGCATGGGAAATTGTGACCCAATGATATGGGTTTTATGAAACAGCCCCCCACCCCAAGTGCCCAGAACTCTTCAGAGTCTTGCCGTGGCGACTCTAAGGGAGCCACAGCCCAGCAGCAGGAGTGTGAGTGGGGCTCACCCTGCCTCTGTAGCTCCAAACCAGCTTTCCCCCCTCATGAATGATGCTCCGATGGCCTGTAGATATAGTGGCACAAGCCACAGACTGTTCAGAGCCACCATCTCCCATCTTCCATTTTGTTCCCAACTTGCTCCTCTTCCTGGTTGGTCTTGACTGAGCTCCTTCTACTATCCTAGACTTGCCTGGGAACTCGGGCTCCCTGGCTTGGCGCTCAGCTCTCTCCCAGGCCTTATCTGGGGCCCACCCTTCCAGCCCGTCCAACTTCCATTGTCTAGGCTAAGATACCCCTTCTAGTCAGCCCCTGAGGACTGGCTCAAGTCTAGACTGGTACTTCAACCATCCTCCAAAGGTGGAGGATGCAGCACTAGTCTTGTGCATTTCTCAGGGCAGCCTCAAGCCCCTCAGGCATGAGGAAGAAGCTCAAGGCAGGTAGGATTGGGCAACCCATGCCAACCCTGGGCAACCCCAATGTTTCCCAGTGGGAGAAATGAAGGACTTGAGATGGCACTCCAAAGCATGAAGGGGCAAGACTCTAGTAATGGAAACACCTGGCCTTGTCCATGGGGTGTGCTTCCTCTGAAGCAGCCTGTTAGGTAGGTAGGTAGAAACCAGCAAGAGCAGCCTTCCCTCTACCCACGTGCATTGAGCCACCACTCGGACCAATTTGTCATACAAAAATTGGTCAATCCATCCTGAAATTTCAGTTGTCCAGGTTGGAGTCCCGAGCTGACAGGCAAAATTCTAGATCATAGTGACTGGCTGGCATCTTCTCCTGCCTGATGGCTAAATTCCACTAGACACCTAATGCAATTCTTGGTGGGATTTGGGTACCAGATAATTCCCATGCCCGTTTTGGGTTTTCTTTTAGCTTCTATATTTAGATACCAAACCAGAAACAAACACACCGTGTTCTCAGCTTCACCTGAGCATGACAAGGTCCAGGTACACAAAAAGTGTCCTGTTGCTTTAAGAAGCTGGAAGCTTTATCAGACTGCTTGAAGAACACCTGGGAAAGCCTTGGAGGCAAGGACTATATCTCCAGGGTAGTCTTTTGAGCCAGCAGGGCTCACATCTCCACCCTTGACTCAACCAACTGGCTGCTTAGGACTCTATAACCAAAGAGCAGTTTATGAACCCAAAGAATGCATAATTTCCTTAATTTGTGGGCTCATAGATGTCAGCTCTCAGACTCCTGTCTCTTCTTATTGTGAGTTACACTTGTGATCCGGACCTGGAGCATCTCTGAAACGGCATCTACTTTCCACTACTCTGCCCTTTGGCTATTCTTAAAATATATATATATATATATATATATATATATATATTTATTTATTTATT
>NC_041231.1:85479972-85488887 GCF_002837175.3 Physeter macrocephalus
TTATTTATTTATTTTTGGCTGCACTGGGTCTTCGTTGCTGCGCGGGCTTTCTCTAGTTGCGGCGAGCGGGGGCTACTCTTCGTTGCGGTGCACGGGCTTCTCATTGCGGTGGCTTCTCTTGTTGCGGAGCACAGGCTCTAGGCACGCGGGCTCCAGTAGTTGTGGCTCGCGGGCTGTAGAGCACAGGCTCAGTAGTTGTGGCGCACGGGCTTAGTTGTTCCGCGGCATGTGGGATCTTCCCGGACCAGGGCTCACACCCGTATCCCCTGCAGTGGCAGTCAGATTCTTAACCACTGGACCACCAGGGAAGTCCCTATTCTCTTTATTTCTTTTTTTTTTTTTTTTTGGCTGTGCTGAGTCTTAGTTGCCGCATGCGGGATCTTCGTTGTGGTGTGCGGGATCTTCGTTGTGGCATGCGGGATCTAGTTCCCTGACCAGGGATAGAACCTGGGCCCCCAGCATTGGGAGCGTGGAGTCTTAACCACTGGACCACCAGGGAAATCCCTTGTCTATTCTTTTTTAAAAATATATTTATGAAGATATAATTGACAAAAAATAAACTGCACAGATTTAAAGAGTGGACTTCAATAAGTTTTGTCAAATGTATACACCCGTGAAACCATCATCACAATCCCACAAAGTTTTCTCTTGTTCTATGTAATTCCCTTCTCCTCCCCCTCCCCACCCCCATTCCCAAACAACCACTGTTCTACTTACTGTCACTATAGATTAATAAGCATTTTCTAGACTTTGATATAAATGAAATCATAAGAAGGTACTTTGGGGGTAGATGGGATGTGGCTTCTTTCACTCTGGCTGTCCACTTTTAAGAGACACCATTCTGATGAAAGACAGTTCATCTCAGAGAATCCTGCCAAGAGCTCAAGCCACTTGCCTGTGCAGAGACTAGGTGTTATGAATTCTGGTTAGGCTATGTAATTTCTCTACAAGGATACCAAGTCTACTTTCTGCTTAATGGATCTCTCTTAACCAACAAGATTAATTTGCACTCTTAAGTTTTTGCCAGAATACATAACCTTGAACGTCACTCCCTCCCTCCCAATTCTTATCAGAAACTCAGTTAAGTGAAACAAAGTCCATGTAGGATTCCTCGAAGAGTATGTAGTTCCTCCAGTTCTGTAGATTGTGTAATTACATTCACTGCCCTGTGAATTTGGATTGCATTGCTTTAAACCTTTATAGAATCTCTTATAGGAACTTCCCTGGTGGCACAGGGGACATGGGTTTGATCCCTGATCTGGGAAGATCCCACATGCCGTGGAGCAACTAAGCCCCTGTGCCACAACTACTGAGCCTGCGCTCTAGAGCCCGCGAGCCACAGCTACTGAAGCCCGCGAGCCTAGAGTCCGTGCTCGGTAACAAGAGAAGCCCCCGCAATGAGAAGCCCCAGCACTACAACCAAGAGTAGCCCCCGCTCACCGCAACTAGAGAAAGCCCGCGCGCAGCAACAAAGACCCAATGCAGCCAAAAATAAATAAATAAATAAATTTATTTTTTAAAAAAAGAATGTCTTATAATGAATTGCACTTTAGCATTATGCTGTCAGCTTGCAGGGACTCAATATGAGTTGGGTATAATGTTGAAGAATTTATTAATGAAATGGTACAATGTTTGGAATTTGTTTTAAAAGATCCCCAGGGGGGAAAATGTGGTCTGGGTAGATTAACTGAGTATGACCAAATTTTGTTAGTTGTTGAAGCTTTGCGACAGATACAAGAAGACTCACTATGCTCTTCTCATTACTTTTGTGTAAGTTTGAAAATTATCACTGTAAGCAGAGTTTTTTTTTTTTAACACAGCTCGTCTCAGGACTTAATGAAGGTCAGGTTCTTTATGTCTTGGCACAAAAGGAATTCAGCGAGAGGCAAAGTGATAGGTAAGTAGATTTATTAATATTTTTGGTAAAGCATCTGCAGGAAAATGGGGCACAAGAGGATGGTCATGTCCCAGGTCTTGGGCAAGTTCCTGGGAAGGGCGGCCAAGTGAGCGTCCTTGGCTTCGGGCAGGAAAGAATTCAAGAACAGAGCCATAGTAAAGTGAAAGCAGAGGTACACATTCCATAGACAGAATGCGGTCTGTCTCAGAAGGTGCGCATGGCCCGGAAATATGGGGTGCTTAGTTTTTATGGGCTGGGTAATTTCATTGGCTAATGAGTGGGAGGAATATGCCAACTATTTGGAGAAGGGGCGGGGACTTCCAGGAATTGGGCCACTTTTTGGCCTTTTATGGTCGGCCTTGGAACTGTCATGGCACCTCTGGGTGTGTCATTTTGTTGCCAGAAGTGGGGTCCGGCTGGGCTGCTTGCTTCTCTAAAGCCAATACTAGAGGGGCAATGTTGGTGGAAAGGAAAGTTTGCTTTATTTCGGAGGCTGACAACGAGGGCAGGGGGTTGAGGGGCAGACTCCTGCCCAAAGGCCAACCCCCTCCCCCATCAGTGGGCAAGAGCTTTTTTTTTTTTTTAAGCTTTACTTTTTTGGTAACTTTTCTCTTTTTTTCTTGTTGGTTAGATAATGGTCTATCTTAAGAAACTTTTCAACAAACCAGCTTTTGGATTTTGTTAATATTCTCTATTATATAAGTTGTTGTTCTCTATTTCATCTTAGTGTTTCATTCTTTCTTGCTTCTTTGAGTTTGTTCTGTTGGTCTAAGTATTGCTTTAGCCATGTCCAATTTCAACCTGTTGTGCTTTCATCATCAGTCAGTTTTCAGTATCTTTTTTTTTCTCTTCATTTATTTATTTGGTCGTGCTGGGTCTTAGTTGCGGCATGCGAACTCTTAGTTGCAGCATGCATGTGGGATCTAGTTCCCTGACGAGGGATCGAACCCCGGCCCCCTGCATTGGGAGCTCAGAGTCTTAACTGCTGCACCGCCAGGGAAGTCCCGGCAAGAGCTTTTATAGGCAGAGGGAGGGGGCTACATGCAGAAACAGCACAGTCAGCTCTTGACAGTCATCTTGAAATTGGTCATGCAGTGGTCTAATCAGCATCATCTTGATTTGTTTTAAATACAGTTAGCCTTCAGTTCCAGGGTGGGTTTGTTCCCATTTCTTTGAGGCCAGTTGGAATTGTGGCCACTTATGTCATGGCTACAGTCTGGTCATTATGTAGTTAAATTCTTCTCCCTGGTGGGGTTTTCAGTATCTACAAGACAGCTCAAAGAATATGGCTCAGAATATTACCTATAGCCCTTGAGGAGGAACTAAAAGTCCTTGACTTTGCTTAATGACTAAACTATTATTGTTTTGTCCTGTTTGACTACTTTCCTTTGCTTCTTCATTTTTCTCACTTCTCTGATTAAACATATTCTTTGGCTAAAGTTTTTCTACAGACAAAAGGCAGACTGAGGACATGGGGTAGGAGTGGGTGTGGGGGAAGGGCCATAGGGTCCTACTCCATTTAGCATCCTAGTGTATTACAGTGAGCCTATAATGAGGCTCAAGTTCTACTGGAAGTTGAATCTTGCTGCCATCTTGGGCCTAATAGGTTCTAACCAATTTTTGTCATATCTTCAATGGCTATGTCATTCTTTTAAATGTTGTGCTCTGTCCCCTTCCCTCCTGTCTCAACTACAGTATACTTTTGATGAGAAACTAAGGGTAATTTTAAGGCTTAAATAAAATATTTATCTTAATCCAATGCCTAGCACTGAGTAATCACTTAGTAAACAACAGTCATTTATTGTATGATGATTTTATCAGAATTGATTTGTGTGTATTAGTAGCCTGACCTACTTGGAATTTGGAGGTTTCCTTTGAAATTGGACAAAGAACAAAGGGGAAAAAAATGTCTTCTTTTTGAGAGGTTAGTTATAGGAGGTTTTCTGGGAGCTGACTGGATATATAGAATTTCTGGAAGAAATTTTAAGGTTTCCAGAGTCTCGATCCAGAAGACGAAATTTTAGTATGAGATATTTTAACCAAGAGTGCAAAGATAGCTTAATATTTTTAAATATATACAAATTTGTCACACCTGTAAGCCAAAGGAGATAAACCACATGATCATCTAGATTATTGATAGTTAATAAAATTGAACAATTAATCCTATAAGTATATAAAAAAATAATTCTTAGAACCTAAGAATAGAAAGATACTTCCTTATCATGCTAAAGAATCAACAAACAACATAACACATACTGAAACATTCCTATGATTAGGCAAATTTCCCACTATGGCCACTATCATTAACTATTATTTACATTTCCTAGACAATCATATCCAATACAATAAGATAATATAAAATTAAAGAGCTTAAATATATATTGGATATATTGGAAAGGAGGAAAAGATCAAAGTATTCTTACTTGCAGACTTGATTATCTTCCTAAAAAGTCAAAGAGTATCAACTGTAAAACTATTAAGGGCAGATATGTGGACAATTGCAAAATGATATATAAAAGCAATAGATTTTCTATTTATCAGCAACAGCCTGTTGGAATATATAATTAGAAAATTCACATTCACAATATTGATATATAAAATACTTAAGAAACACACTCAAAAGAAGCACATCCATTCACATCCCTGGAAAGAAGATTACAAATGTTTTTGAAGGACCATAAACATTAATGCAAATACCCCTAGTTCTTGAATGTGAATCCTCATTATTGTAAATATATCAATTTTCCCAAGTTATCTATGAATATAAGGTAATTACACTAATAATAGGATTTTTAATGTAATAAATTTTCAAGAGATTTTTTGGGAAAAAAAAAATGAAAGGGTATCAGACCTACTAGATGTTAAAATATAATGGAAAGACCCAATAATTAAAATCAAGTGTTGCTGGTACTAAAACAGTTTAATCAATGAAACAGAACGTAAAGCCCAGAAAGAGACCTAAGTTGTATATAAGAATTTGGTATATAAAAATCGATAAACGGAAACCTCAATTAAAATAGTCAGGAGGCCAGAAGGGGGAGCTCTTACACCCTATGACAATAGCAAAGCCCAAGAGGGCAACGAAAGACTTTCTCTTCTTCCTGGCAGGAGCTCAGCCAATGAGAGGCTGTCACAACTCAACCAATGACAAGCCACTATACTTTGAACTCTCAATTCCTCCAGTGGACTGTTTACTATAGCCCTCCCAACTTCCTTTTCCCCTTTTTAAAAGAGGTTTTCCTCTCCTTCCTGCGCAGGGACTTGCTCTCCTCTTGCTGTGGTTAAAGGCTCTGAATTGCAATTTTTTGCTGATCCAGAGTAAACTTACTTTTGCTGGAGAAGTACCTGGCAGTCTGTTTGTTTTAGGTCAACAGGTGTACGGTAAAATATGCATTTCAAGCTAGAGGGAAAAGAAAGCTTTATTACATTCCATAAATGGTATATTGGTTCTAACCATATGAAATACATTAATGATTAGGATTGTCTCTCTCTACTCAAAATCAATTCCATATGAATATAAATGTGGAATATGTTTAATGTGGAATTGTACAAGGGAGGAAGCCATCTTTACTATATGCTTCCTGGGTTAATCTTTAGTCTTGTTCCATCCCTAAGAGAAAGCAAAGGATAAGTAAATTGTGACAAATCTTTCGTTTTTGCATCTTGACATAGTCCTCAACTTCTCTCATCTTTTGTAATACTAATTCCTTTACAATGTCTGAGCCTTTATTACATCCAATTTCAATTCCTACAATAACTGGATGCTTGGATCCTATGCTTCCATGATAAGACACTGCACTTGGCTGATTTCTTTTCATAATGCACTTGCTAAATACTTAAGCTCTTGTGATAGACTTCTCAAGATACGTCAGGATTTCTCATCTCTATTTTATAATACAGTCATATCTCAGTAGCTGCAGGGGATTGGTTCCAGGACCCACAAGGAATACCAAAATCTGGTGATGCTCAAATCCCATAGTCAGCTCTCTGTATTTGCCAGTTCCACATCCGCAAATTCAACCAACCTCTGGTGGTAAACATAGCACACGATCCGCAGTTGGTTGAATCTGCGGATGCAGAACTCGAAGATATGGAGGGCAAACTATATTATATGTCCCTATTGTACAATAAAGAATTTGACTGCCCTTTGTCCCTGGGCCCTGGAAAAGACCCCAATTCCTTGGCATTTCTTGAGTAGTAGGAGTATCTTTATTATTCATGAGTCCCTTGGATCACACCTGAATTCATGCTAATGAGATGACTTTGGATGAAAGGCTGGTCATCAGAAAAATCAACCATGTGATTAAAGGGTTGGGGCTTTGAGCCATGCCAACCTCCAGGGATGGAAGGGGACCTGGATATTGAATTCAATCATGTGGCCAATGATTCAATCAATCATGCCTACAGAAGAAAACCCTGGACACTGAAGTTTGGTGGAGCTTCCTGGTTGGTGAGCACAAGGTTGTGTGGGGAAGGTGATGCCCCCTGATTCTACAGGGAGAGCACATGGCAGCTCTGTGTTTAGGACCCTCCCAGGCTTTGCCCTATGTGTCTTTTCATTTGGCTGGTCCTCCTGATTTGTATCCTTTACTGTAATTGCAAGTGTGACATTTTCCTGAGTTCTGTGAGTTGTTCTAGCAAATTATCAAACCTGAGGGGATGTCGTTGGAACTCCCCAGATTTGTAGCCATTTGGAGCAAGTGGCCTGGGGACCCCCAAACTTGTGACTGGCATCTGAAGTGAGGGTTGTCTTGTTGAGGACTGTGCCCTTAACCTGGGAGTCTAATGCTAACTCCGGGTGACTAGTGTCAGAATTGTGCTGCAGTGTTCCAGTCATTTGTGTTATTTCCTTGTCAGGGCCTTGCTGGGATGCCCCCATCTGTGTGATCTCATAAAGGTTGGAGACAAAGGGAAGGCAGATTTACCCAAAGAAACAAATTCCAATGCTTTTTGTTACACATTCCTACATTTTTACAATTTCTTGCTTATCAATTCTCTGATTTTTGTTTCTCTGATTTTACTAGATTATCTAGATTTTGGCAAATGCTAACAGTATAATTGCATAAGTTTAACCTATATGCTTTCAGGATACATTTCCTACTGCCTCCATTTTTTTCCGGAACTTCCTCCATTGTGTGTATGATTGTGTGTGTGATATTCATTAACCTGAGTTTTCATCACAAGTTTGCCATCTTGATGTTTCCTTTACCATGAACAAAACAATGAATGGATTCTGTGTAACAAATAAGCGAGTGACTATTGTACAATACAGATCCCTGCTACAGGCTCAAATATACATTGCTTAAATGCTCTGAATTGGGGAGAACATTCTACTTTCCCATTTTTATTTTGTGCTGGGAAAAACTGCTCCTACCCTAGGCTGTATGGAACTGAGCTACAAATGCCTAGTACTACCCACCTACCAACAGATTTTCGTTGCTCTGGGGATTCTTGTTATCACTGGGACATCCTATCTCTTTCACGCACTGCAGTACTTCTCAGCAATCGTCACAGCCTGAGATAGTTCCTTTCTCAGTAGGGCTTCCTTTCTCGCCTCATAGATGTCCTCCAGTTGATTCTCGCCGTGGCTTTAGTTGACTGCTGGCTTCTTGCCACCCACCAGGCCAGGGCTGTGCAATGATGTAATTATCAGCCACATTTCCAATTTTATTTTAGCTTGTTCAGGAGCAAAGCGATCATAACCTCCAGCTCTTAGTGGGGGGTTTTAACTTCCTTATTTAATTTTATGGAAATGTTCATGAAAAGGAGCCAGATCTGATCTATGTCCTCCTGATCAAAATTGAAGGCCACCTACCCTCTGCTACAGTATAATTATCTGCATTACATGAAAAAGGAAAGAATCTGTTTGTATCCTGGAATCTTACTTCAAGGGGGTTCCTCTGATGGAAACTTGCTGAGTAATGCTGTTCCCCCAGGATGGCAGAGGACGGTGCTGACACCAGGTACCCTTGTCATCGGCATATGGCTTCATAGCAACTCCATCCCTCCTGCATTTCTTCTGTTTGCCTGGTGTACAGTGTGGCCTCAGACATCCTGTTCCCTCCCAGACCCTCCAACTCATCCTATAGATATTGAATATCAGACCAAAATGGAAATGTTGTCTTTAATCTAAGTTTTCAAAATAATCATTAATTCCGAGAAAGAAAAAGTTTATCTAAGTGGACTCTAGGTCTGATGCATCAGCATGAGAGGCTGACCCAGGCATTCTCACCTGAGTCCTCTGATGGGGTTTTTACACCCTGGCTATTACCCTTTGTGTTAATTTTGTATGTCAACTTGATGGGGATAAGAGATGCCCAGATAGCTGCTACATCTCTGGGTGTGTCTGGGAGGGCATTTCTAGGAGATATTAGCATTTGAATCAGTAGACTCAGTAAAGCAAATTGCCCTCCCCAATATGGGTAGGCATTATCCAATCTACTGAGGGCCTGAATAGAATGAAAAGAAGGAGGAGGGGCAAATTCATTCTCTGTTTGAGCTGGGATGTCCATCTTCTCCTGCCCTTAGACATCTGCACTCCTGGTTCTTGGGCCTCCAGACTCAGACCAAATTGCATCACCAGCTTTCCTGGTTCTCCAGCTGCCGACAGCAAATCATGGGACTTCTCAGCCTCCATAATTGTGCCATATATATATACACCAATACAGAATATATAGAGAGAATATATATATATATTTCTGTTTCTCAGAAACAGAGAATCCTGACTACTACACTCCTGAATCAAGTCATGTTATCTTAATGCCCATCACACACCTACAGCCCTGCGCAATCATCAGAAACTCCTGTCACTCTGGAGGAAAAGACGGAAATTCAGACTTATTAATCTGCTATAAAAGACTCCTTTAGGGCTTCCCTGGTGGCGCAGTGGTTGAGAGTCCGCCTGCTGATGCAGGGGACACGGGTTCGTACCCCGGTCCCGGAAGATCCCACATGCCGCGGAGCGGCTGGGCCCGTGAGCCATGGCCGCTGAGCCTGCGCGTCCGGAGCCTGTTCTCCG
>NC_041231.1:85489112-85502838 GCF_002837175.3 Physeter macrocephalus
GTTTATCGGGCTTCCCTGGTGGCGCAGTGGTTGAGAGTCCGCCTGCCGGTGCAGGGGACGCGGGTTCGTGCCCTGGTCCGGGAGGATCCCACATGCTGTCGAGCGTGGGGGCCCGTGAGCCATGGCCGCTGAGCCTGGGCGTCCGGAGCCTGTTCTCCGCAATGGGAGAGGCCGCAGCGGTGAGAGGCCCGCGTACCGCAAAAAAAAAAAAAAAAAAAAATGAAGACTCCTTTAATATACATATGGCATCTCAGCTCCAAAGTGAAAACAGCTCCTCCGTTCCAGACAGGTGAGCCTCCTGCTCCAGCCGCTTCGGGCTCACCCCACACCCCAGCCACGCATAAACTGCTGTGGGGAATCAGTTCTGCCTTGTATTTTAACGCTAATTGATTAGAGTTCTTTATATCATATATAAGACTTTTTTTTTTTTTTTTTTACAATAAGGAATTCATTTAAATGAACAAATCTTGTGACCAGTCGTAGAAGTAGGCAAAACAAGAGAGGAAGCAGCCTGTCTCCTGCCAATGCCTTGGCTGAAAGGTACTCCAGCCTAACAGGGGGTCATTTGTATCCTAAACAGTACAACAGAGAGCCTACTGGAGGGGGGTGGAGTCTACCAAAGACATGGCTGTGATGGAGGCCTTTCTTTTCCTTTTAATATTTCAACTTCTATTCAAGAAGGCTTGGACTTTCTGTGGACAAAATATTTTAATTTTGTTTTATTAAATATTAGATAAATGCAAATATTTATACAAATATCTCATAAAAGATATTTAAGCTTAGAAAGTAATGATACAAAGAGTGACAAAATAACATTTTTTTTTAACCTGAGGTCAATTCCATCTAAAACAATTCAAGCCACCTGTAGCTATTGATTTTATTGCAATAACCAACAGAGACCATGGTTACTCAACCTACCACCCCTGGCAGAAATCTTTCATAACTGTGATGATAGTGAAGGAAATATAAAAACGGCCAACCTCTTGAAAAGATGGAGCTAATTAAGGTGTCTGATGTGAAAGAAAATTCTGAGGATGTTCTTAGGGAAATGCAGGAAGGAGAATTAGTCCAAGTGCATCCATGTTAAGCTTACATGAATCTTTCATCGGTTGGGAAAAATTCAAAAGCTTGACATCCCACTGTGTGAGTGAGGCCTGGAAGAAACAGAGGGCTCCATACATTGCTGGCAACAGTGCAAACAGCACAGTCCTGTGCGGCAGAGCCTACCGTATGTACCAGAATTAGAAATGCATTTACCCTTCGACCCAGAAGACCCCTTCTGGGAATCCATCCCATAGATTTGCCCACACAAACGTAAACTTGCTTAGGTATAAGATTATTCATTGTGGCATTATCTGTAATAATAACTAACCAAAAACAACCCAAGTGTTCAGCAATGGGGGACTGATTTAACAGCCAACTCTGGTATATCTACCAATGGAATACTGTCAAAAAAAACAAAGGAAGAGTTTTATGTGCTCTGGCATGGAAGAATATCCAGAGTAAGTCGTTAAAATTTTAAGAGGAAGGAGCAGAATATGTATAATATGCTTTTTTGAGTAAGAAAGGAAAAAATAAAGGTACATTTGCATAAAGAAACATCAGAAGGATAAATACGTCACTATTATAATAAAAATGGTTACTTACAGGGGCAAAGTGAGAGAAAACAGAGGGTGGGAACAGAGTGAGAGTGATATTTCTCATGTACCTTTTGATGTAATTTTCATTTTAAACTATATAAATGTAATAGCTACTAAAAGGATTAGAAAGTTTAAAAACTCCATACGTGATTTGTTAAAATCAAAGAATACAGAGAGCAGATATTCAGTAAGTGAGAAATAAAGAACATGCGTCAACAATATTTGGGTTTTATTTTTCTGAGCAAGTCCCTCCTCTGTTTCCATACCCTTCTTTTTATTTAAAAAGAAAAAAAAAATCCAAACCTTGGAGATATTTCATAAAAATACTGCCAAGGAGAATACCAACAGTTCAATGGGCACGGGAGCCCACAATGCAATAAAGAGAAAGCCATTAAATGTTCTGGATGGCTTGAGAAGCATGTCACATTTATTATTTTTGGTTATAAAATGTGCATGAAATATCACATTCCTTATTTTTTTCTCAATTAAATGGAATCTGCTCTGTGTCCCAAACTGCCAGACTGGAAGGAAATTGAGCCCTGGTCATTAGTGGGGTTCCCGCCTCCCTTCATGAGACTATAAACTCTCAGGGGTTTATGCAGTGCCAGAAAAGCTGAGAGCAAGACCAGGTCCTTACTAACTAGTGGTAGCTGTCCATTCAGGCTGCTGTAACAGAATACCACAGACTAGGTGGCTTCAACAACAAACATCTCTTTATCACAGTTCTGGAGGCTGCGAAGTCCAAGATCGCGTGCTGGTAGATTCAGTATCTGGTAAGAGTTCTCTTCATGGTTTGCAGATGGCCCCCTTCTCACTGCGTCCTCACAAGATGGTGGGTGGGTTGGACACACGTCTGGTCTCTTCCTCTTCTTATAAGGGCTCCACCCTCATGACCTCATCTAAACTTAATTACCTCCCATCCATTACAATACCATTGCATTGGGGTTTTGGGTTTCAATATATGACTTTGAGGGTGACACAAACACTCAGTCCATAGCAGCAGCCATTGTTTCTGTTGCTGCCTCTGATTTCAGAGGCTGCTGTCAACCCCGGAGTCCTCTGGGTCAGGCCCAGCACTGCCCCTTACAGATGTCCATATCACTGACTGCAGTCTCTCCCCTGGGGACCCTGGCCTATATGGCCCAGCCTGGGAGAAACCATGCCTATCCTCTCTGGGCATTTGCCAGCCGTCGTTCAGCCTGGGTGTGCTCTGGGCAAAAATTAGGGCCCTGGGTCTCTACTACTCACTGGAGGGAGGGCACCAAATTTCCAGATCCCAGAGATTCTCAGTCTCTGCTCAGCACATGCTCACAGCCCACTTCTGTCTCTCTTAGCCTAGGTGTTTGCACATAATCCAAATGCCAACACTCACCCACTCTCTCCATACCCAAAACAGAAGCTCAGAATTGAGAACAAGATCTTCATAACTTTCTCAGTGAGGGAAAAATACATAGAGCAACAAGAACAGAACAAAACAATAATTCCACAATAAATTAACTTGCCACAAGCCTGGCAACTAAAAGAATTCTAATGGAATGAAGAGTTGGCAAATGCTATAGCCACATTGGCAAAGTGAGTTAAGGAGATGGATTCTTACAGAGCCAAGGACACAAAGGCTGTGGTCCAGGTAGAAATTCAAATGTTCCAGTTATCTATTGCTTCATAACTACTCCAAATCTAGTGGCTTAAAACAGCAACCATTGCCTCATAGCTCATGATTTTGTCTGTCATTTCAGCAGTTCTACTCCTATCAATGTCTACTGAGGTCACTCTCAGTTGGCAAATGGGCTGGTCCAAAGTGTCCAAGACAGCTTTCCTCACATTTCTGTCTCCTTGGTGGGGATAACTGGGCTCTGCTTATGGTGACCACAGTGCTGGGCATGGCTGCTCCAGCATGCAGCCTCAAGGGAATTTGGACTTCCTGCATGGCGGCTCAGGGCTCCCAGAGAGTTTTCCAAGAGACAGGAAGTGGAAGTTGCCTAGGTCTGGAAACTGGCTCAGCATCACCTCCACCAATTTTTGTTGATCAAAAAGCCACAGAACCCACCCAGATTCAAGAAGATCCCACTTCTCAGTGGGAGAAGTGACCAAAAGGGTTTGTTGCCATCTCTATTTGATCTCTAGCAGTGGATAGAATTAGTCCCCTTCCTCCAGGTGAGTCCAGGTGAGTTGAGACCTGCCGCAGCAATGGCACCAGTGAAACTGGAGGCTCTGGAGATGATACCAAGAAGACCTCAAACTTGATCAGCAGTGTCTGCCAGGTTGATGCGAGCAGCCCACAGGTCTTGCTGCTGGATTTACAGATTCTGATGCTCATATACAAGAGTCCAGCTAGTATTTTATGAAGGAAGCAGCAAATTGGGGGCTCACAATAACACAAACCCCATCTAATCCCTTTTAGTTTTTGCAGGAGCTGAAAAATGCATGAGATAAATTTAGGATGCCATTAAACAGTTGATCAAAAAGAATATTGATTCACAGAAGATGTCAGGAATGAAAGAGCTGAAAGTCCTTCCTGATTTAAATTCTGCCCCGCCTCCCCTCCTCTTGATATGACAAGAGCAAAGATCCTATGAAGAAGGCATGGAGCACAGTAGGCACTGAAATAATAGTAGACCATTCCCATCTCCTCACTCCATTCTGTAGTCTCATTTTTTGCACTTAAATCTCAAAAAATGTTTCACACAAATATAACATCCATACAGAAAGGCACACAAATCCCAATGAACTTTCACACAGAACACATCTGTGCAAACAGCACCTAGATTAAGGAATAGAACATTCCCAGGATGCCAGGGACCTCCCTCATGTCCCCTTTTAGTCGCTACCCTCCCCTAAGGGTAACCACTCTCCTGACCTCTACAGTTTTGCCCGGAGTTGAGCTTTTTATAGATGTAATGGTACACTATGTGCCCTTGTGGATCTGGCTTCTTCCACTCAACTTTTTGTCTGCAGATTCACTGCATTGTCACATGGGGCTGTAGGATGATTTGTTTTCTTCACCGAGAAGTGTCCCACTGCATGAATCTGCTACAACTTTCCCTCCTGCTCTCCTGTGGAAGGGTATGGGGGTGGTTTCCAGGGTAGGCTGCAGCATGCTCCTTGGGGGACATGGTGCATCTGTGTGGGGTGCAATCTAGACGCCCCCCATCTCCTGCCTCTGGCTGAGGCACAGGACTCCGCTGTGAGGTGACTGAAGCCCCGCCCTGCTGACAGCTCCACATGGTGCTCCCTCCTCAGGGGCTGCAGGCCCAAAGAAGCACGACAGAGGCCTCCCTCGGATGCCACAAACCTTTCTGCCATTTCTGCCCCTTCCCCAGGGCTCAGCCCAAGGACCCCCATCCTCTAGGACCCACAAATGTCCACAGCCTCAGCGAGTCCCCTCCACCCTCCAGTCCAACGGAATCCCTTCACATCGGGGGTGAGAAGGTGGCTCTTAGTCTCTAGGTGCCGGGCTTATGTCATGAATCCATTCATTTCCCTCAGGGGACTAGGGTCTGAAACTTAGGAGCCAGAGAGGATACCTCTCACCCTCTCTCTCCACTTCGATCCCTCCTTTCTCCCATCTCTTACCTACAACGTGGGCAGCACTATGTTGAACATGGTTCTTTTTCTAGAAGGGCCTGGCATTTTCTCAGCCGGCACCAGAGAATAATAAGGCCCCAAGACCCTGAAATTCCTTCCAACTTACTTGATGGCCTCTAATGGCAACACCCTCCAGTGTTGTGACCCAGCCAGGGAGCGTGAGATGCTCTACAGGGAGCTTTACAGTGGTGTTTGTGGCGTCCAAGCTGGAAAGGCCCCCTTGGCCTCACCTTTCCCCCCCAGCCTCTCTGCCTCACCCCGCTCCCCAGTCTCCCTCCTGTGCACCCGAAGCTTGGTCAGCACCGCCCTCCTCAGATGTGGCCACACTCTCTCCTTACCCGGCAGTGTCTTCCCTGAGCCTCCCTGAACCACTTGCAGCCCCACCTGCCATGTACAGAGCACCCAAAGGGAACAGGAAGGATTTGCTGGCAGCCAGGCCTCTCCATCCTAGCGGAGGTACCTGCTGGAGGACGGTGCAGCCAATCTAGACGCCCCCCACACAGACGTCACCTCTGTGCCCCTCTCCGCCCGCTGCCTGGGCCTCTGAAGCTTCAGGACAATCTCAGGACCTTGGTTGCCAGGTGAGGTGGACAGAGTGGCATCTGGGGAGTGAAGACACACATTACCCCTCCTGTTTCTCCCCGACCCCACACTGTGATTGTGACTACAGTGCTACATAACTACATCTGAAGCAAGACAGAGCCTGAACCGTGGCAGGAGATGAGGCTGACCACATAAATTGCGAAAATGCAGGCATGATTCAATCTGTAAACTAAGTCCTGTGTGCAGACACCAACCCTCTGGAGGCTGAACGCGGACCCAGACACCCACGATGTAGGAAGGGCTCCCCCTGGTGGCACTCCCAGAGGTTCCCCACGGAGCTGCAAGTCCCAGCTCAGGCCCAAAGCCCAAGCACAACCTGCTGTCTCAGGCTGGATTGGCAGACTTCAGTTGCTGCAGGGCCAAGTTATGACCCCTGGCATTCTCTGTCCTGAGGTGGGACCCAGTCCCAGGAAGAAAGGGTTTCTGGGGCAAACTTGCACGGGCACCTCAGGAGACGGTCTGGGCAAGCGGGGAGCCCAGTGTGTCTGGTGCTAGGGAAGCCTGACCGTGTCTGCTCCTCAGCCCCACTGGGCCTGATCACAGGCCGAGCCTTTGGAAAGGGAGCCAGGGCCTCTGGGTGGGGCAGAGGCTGCTTCTCCCTGCCCCTGAATTCATAGCCAAGAGGGCACTCAAGCCGGAGATCTGGTTCTGTTTATATTGCAAAAGAGGCACCACTTTGTATGCAGCTCTGTGTTTAGATCGCTGTGCCCATGGCACTGAGAAATATCCTGTTGCAGCAGGAGAGGGGGCAGGAGCTGGGGCCATGTATTTGCCCTGCCCGCAGGCAGGGGTGTGTGTGGAATGTTGGACAAATTACTCATGGGGCCCTAAGGACACGGTGCATAATGCCCCAGATGCATCGTGGCTGCCATATACACCATTTTGTTCTGCAGGGATCCTACCACAGCTGAAACTTCTGGTTGTCCATCTAGGGACCATGTCAAGCCACCAATGTTTGCTCTCATATACTCCCTGGTACTGGATCTACCCTGGCTTGAGACCCCTGATGACATGTTGGCATGGAGCTCTCGAAGAGAAACCTTCCTCCTGTCCCAGAGCAGCTACCCCAGGGCTCCTCTGCTGCGTCCTCACATTGGGTGGGGGACAGTAGCACTTCCTCCACTCTCATCTCAGGTAACTGCTCTAGAGCCTCCTACCTGATCCAGCCTCAAGAAATCTATCAGGACGTGACTGGAAGAACTTGTGAGAGTGGCTTCCTAACTCATAGCAGAGAGCTACCATGAATGCTTGTACATAAAGACACAGGCACACGAGTGAAACAGAATAGACAGCCCAAGGCTTCCCGTACAAAGCAATGGTGGATAAACTGTTAGAGAAAATACAAAATCCATAGTCAACAAGTGGAGAATATCCCCATGGGTATTCCCAGAAATTGAATATAAATGCAAAAGATGAGCAGGGCTGATGCTGTGGCCCTTTGGAGTCTGGATACAGTCAAAGGCAGCTGCTAATTCAAGTCCTGTTGAATGATGAGAAAGAATTTAATTGCCGGCTTGAGGTGGGGGAACAGAGTCATCAATTCATGTGAAAAATCCAGGAGCTGTGACTGGCCTCTCCCCACCCTCTTCGAGAAAATAGATTGAAATAAGTTGCTACTGACTTTGGCTGGGACTACGGCCTATGGAGCAAATGGCGCAACGCATGACCTTAGCCCAGCCTCTTCTGTCATGGGACTGGATGGACCTGAGTCATCCTCAGGGTCAGGCCAGGGCAGGGGCCCTGGCTGCCATATAAGACCTCACTCTGGACAGGGCTCTGAGGAGGGCAACTGCTCAGTCACTGGATGGGGAGGAGTGAGGAACCGGAGAAGAGAGATAGAAAACCTGGAAATGACCTGGAAACTAAAATTCCAAAATACACAAAAACTAACACTGAGGAAGGGAGTCAGCAGCATCAACTCTCCAGAGACAGATTCATGCCAGGTGAAGTGAAAAGAATATGAAAACCAGAAAGAGACTTCAGCATCCTCAAAGAGATGATTGAACATACAATGTTCATTAAAAAAACAAGCAATTAGGAAATAAAGACCAGCAGAAAGATACCATCACAAAACAATGGAACAAAAAATATAATTCAATAAATAGTTTGGGATAAATGATTATTTGGAAAATACATACATATGTAAAACATCTAATATTAAAAAAATTTGTTTTTCTATTATCTGAAAAGGACAGGATGTTCTAGACTGGCTGAAAGAAAAAAAAAATGTGCCAGGAATTCCCTGGCGATCCAGTTGTTAGGACTCTGCGCTTTCATTGCAAAGGGTGCAGGTTCAATTCCTGGTCAGGGAATCCCACAAGCCACGCGGCATGGCCAAAAAAAAAAAAAGTGCCAACAAAAGAAAGGAGTAGACTGATAAATTTTTATAGTTAATAGAAAAAAACAAACAAACAAATTGGTTAGGAAAATACTGACCATTTTGTATTTAAGGGCACAGGCTCTGAGTCCAGACTTCCTGGGTAGGACCTTGGATAAGTTCACTGACCTCTCCGTGTTTCTGTTTCCTCCATAAAATGAGACTAATCATTGTACCTGCCTCATGGTGGTGGGTCAGGATTAACTGAGTTACTACATGTAAAACTCTTAGAACACTAGCTGGCACATAGAAAGCACTCAATAGTTATTTCTATTTTTATATTGTACCATGTAAGAAATTCAGACACAATTCACAGCAGAGAAACTGTAACTAATTAACAATTATAGTGAAAAGTTCAACTTCACTAATAATGAAAGAAAATTAAAATAAATTAAAATTTTTACCTTTCTAGTTGGTAAAGACTGATAAAATGACTATACAGTATTCCTTCTCTAGCCATGGGGGGTCATTTCCTAATAATATTCATGAATGAAAATATTGTGATTAAGGAACTTAGGACTTTATGAAAAGTTAAGGGTGTGGGAGATCAAAATCATTAGCAAACCTGTGTTTTAGAAAGGTTTTATGTCACCTCACCATTAGGATGGCTACTATCAAAACAGAAAATAAGTGTTGGTGAGGATATGAAGCAATTAGAACGCTTGTGCACTGTTGGTGGGAATGTAAAGTAGTGGAGCAAAAGAGTGTGGTGGTTCCTTAAGAAATTAAAAACAGAATTACCATATGATCCAGCAATTCCACTTTTGGGGATATACCCAAAATAACTGAAAGCCGAATTTCAAAGAGATATTTACACACCCATGTTCATAGCAGCACAATTCACAATAGCTAAAAGGTGAAAGCAACCCACGTGTCCATCAATGAATGAATGAGTAAACAAAACATGGTCTACATATACAATGAAATATTATTCAGCCTTAAAAGAAAAGAAAATTCTAATACATGCTACAACATGGATGAACCTTGAGGATATTATGTTCCGTGAAATAAGCTGCCACAAAAAGACAAATACTGTAAGATTCCACTTCTAAGAAGTAGGCAGGGGACTTCCCTGGTGGCGTAATGGTTAAGAATCCGCCTGCCAATGCAGGGGACATGGATTCTAGCCCTGGCCCAGGAAGATCCCACATGCCGCGGAGCAACTAAGCCCGTGCGCCACAACTACTGAGCCTGCTCTCTAGAGCCCGCGAGCCACAACTACCGAGCCCACATGCCACAACTACTGAAGCCCGCGTGCCTAGAGCCCATGCTCCGCAACAAGAGAAGCCACCGCAATGAGAAGCCCGCGCACCACAAGGAAGAGTAGCCCCCGCTCGCTGCAACTAGAGAAAGCCCACGTGCAGCAGCAAAGACCCAATGCAGCCAAAAATAAATAAATAACTTTATTTAAAAAAAAAAAGAAGTAGGCAAATTTGTAGAGACAGAAAGTAGGATGGTGATTGCCAGGGGCTAGGGGAAGTGGGAATGGGGAGATGTTTCATGGGTACAGAGCTTCAGTCATGCAAGATGAAAAGAGTTCTGGAGATGGATGGTGGTGATGGTCACACAGCAATGTGAACGTCCTTAACACTACTGAACTTTACACTTAAAAATAGTAAAGGTGGTAAATTTCATGGTACGTGTATTTTGCCACAATTTTTTTTAATCTTAAGATTTTGTTTTTTATGTTAAAAATATTCTTGGGACTTCCCTGGTGGCGCAGTGGTTGGGAATCTGCCTGCTAATGCAGGGAACACGGGTTCGAGCCCTGGTCCGGGAGGATCCCACGTGCCGCGGAGCAGCTGGGCCCATGTGCCACAACTGCCGAGCCTGCGCTCTGGAGCCCGCGAACCACAGCTACTGAAGCCCGTGCGCCTAGAGCCTGTGCTCCGCAACAAGAGAAAGCCCGTGCACAACAGTGAAGACCCAATGCAGCCAAAAATAAATAAATAAATAAATTTATCAAAATATTCTTTATTTTTACTAAAATAAACTCATAAAGAGATGATCAATTTTACAAAACTTAGATTGGTAACTGCTGACTGAACAATGATTGATTGTCCATTAACCCTTTTTTACTGGAGAGCAGCCTCCAAAGTCTTCCCTCTCCTGCAGTTGCAATGAGATGTTTACAAATTAGTTCTAGTTTATTACCACTAATGGGCCTATGAAGAAGGATTTTGTTTGCATATAGTTCTCTATCCAAGCACTCAGCACCTCTCCAGTTATCAGTAGTAATACGTAATGTATTGCAATTATGTAATGCGGTTATGAATCAGAGAAAAAGTGTGGTCCAGGCAGAACGTGCTATCATGGTCACGGCAGGAAGAGAAGCTTGTGCACTGCTCTGGAATAGCTCATGGTCCCAGCCCTGGGATTCTGATTCACTGGAGGGGGTGTGGCCTAGGCCCAGGTGTGTGGAAGGGGCCTGGCTGGCTCTAATGTGCACCTGTGGAAGGGGTAGGATCAGGAAAGGGAGACTTGGCTTCTACTTGGGCTCCTCCTCCAACTTTCAGTTCAGTCATAGATGAGGGTTTCCATTTCCTGAGTTTTTTAAAAAATAATTAATTAATTAATTCTTTTATTTTTGGCTGTGTTGGGTCTTCGTTGCTGTGCGTGGGTTTTCTCTAGTTGTCGTAAGTGGGCTTCTCGTCGAGGTGGCTTCTCTTTGCTGTGGAGCATGGGCTCTGGGCACTCGGGCTTCAGTAGTTGTGGCATGTGGGCTCAGTAGTTGTGGCACACGGGCTTAGTTGCTCTGCGGCACGTGGGATCTTCCCAGACCAGGGATCGAACCCATGTCCCCTGCATTGGCAGGTGGATTCTTAACAATTGCGCCACCAGCGAAGTCCCCATTCCTGGGTTTTAATGTCCTTCTTTTGTTATAAAGTGGAAGAGTTGGACTGAGGTGGGGGTCCCCATTCCATGGGAAGGCAACATGGTATGTGAGGAAAGAACACAGGCCTTAGGTATTCTCTCCAGAGTGATCTTCCACTCCCTCACCCTTACATCAGTCCTTCCTGCCTGGAAATCTGTCTCCTATCTGTCCCCACTTGCCCTTGGCAACTGTCTTCATTCAAACGTTCATCACGCTCACTGAGACAGTTTCAATAGCCTCCCAGCTATTTTTCCAGACAACAATCTTGTAATAGGAAAGAACCTTTGTATTCTCTTACAAGTTAATCACTAAAGGGATGTTGCCTATGTGCTTAAATTATACACAATGGCCCATCTCTGGGAACTCTGCCTCCCAGGTAAGCTAAAATACCTTAAAATACCTTTGTTTAGCTCATAGGAAACATCCTGATCTGATCCACCTGTGAATGGCTGCAGGAAGGAAGAAGTTAACACATCCCCACCCTCCCTACCCCCCACTCCACCCCCCAAGTCTGGCTGGAACCAGGACTTAACTCCCTCCCCTTTTAGTATAAAAGAAGCCTGAATTCTAATTCTGGTAAGGTGGTTCTTTGGGACACCAGTCCGCCATCTTCTCGGTCTGCTGGCTTTCTTCATAAAGTCGCTATTCCTTGCCCCAGCAACTCATCTCTCGATTTATTAGCCTGTTGTGCAGCAAGCAGTAGGAGCTTGGACGCGGTAACAATCTTTTGTTGTTGTTGTTGTTGAAGTATAGTTGATTTACAATGTTGTGCCAGTCTCTGCTGTACAGTACAGTGACTCAGTTATACACATAGAGACATTCTTTTTTTATTCTTTTCCATTATGGTTTATCACAGGATATTGAATATAGTTCCCTGTGTTATACAGTAGGACCTTGTTGTTTATACACGGTAACAATCTTGATCCACCCAACCCACACTGGCACTGCATCTGGTAGCATCTTTCACTGTGGATGAAATTTCTGGCTTCATTACAAGGGTGTGTTTGCTCTGCCTTATACACCATTTTATCAGGTCATCAAGATCTTAGCAATCGCCAGGGAGCAATTTACATTTTTGTGACATTGTTCCCAATATGCTGCTTTCTCCTCCTTTCTTCAGCAAACCCTCCGTGTTTTCCTTTGTATAAGAAATGAGCCAATGGGAGTTCCCTGGTGGTCTAGCAATTAGGATCTGGTGCTTTCACTGCTATGGCCCAGGTTCAATCCCTGGCCAGGGATCTGAGATCCCGCAAGCCGTGTGGTGCAGCTAAAATTAAAAAAAAAAAAGAAAAAGAAAGAAATGAGCCAGGATGTTATCCTGCAGGTTTGCCATTTTGACTTATTCCTCACAATCAGCAGAGTTCTAAAGGAATTCTGCTTTTGCTGGATGTTGTGTCTCTGTCCACACATCTGGGCATTGGGTGTTCTGGGGCCTCAGTCAAAACACCTTCCTGGGTTTTCCACCTTGTCCTTGTGAGGCTAAAAAACAAACTTAGAAACCTCCTTGAAGGGGAATTCCCTGCCGTCTAGTGATTAGGACTCGGCGCTTTCACTGCTGGGGCCCAGGTTCGATCCCTGGTCGAACTAAGATCCCAAATGCTGCGCAGTGCGGCCAAATAAAAAAAAATTAAAAACAGAAACAAACAAAAAAACTCCCTGAAGGCTGGAACTCTGTAGCGTTTACTGTTTATTCCCAACCCCTACATAGTGCCTGGGATACTTATCAAATGACTCCATCCATCTAAGATAAATATTAGAAAAAGTCCTTTAAAATCCCCCAGGGTCAAAAGTGTACAGAAGCACAAAACAAGCACTGAATGTTCTTACTTTTCTCAGTTCCCTCTTGCCATAACCGCTCTCACGTCTCCTCCTCCCACCTCCTCAGCTTCAAAAACCCACAGCAGACTCTTGGGCACCCCTTACCTCGGACTCCGTACCCCACAAGCGCCAAACTATATACAGATGCAACTAAAGGGACAGCCTAATAATCAGGGATCAACTCTAGTTGTCGTCAGACTCCCACAGGACAGACGCCCAGACCAGACTGAGGTTCCATTGCTGGGGGAGAGGGGGATAACGGAGTTTGAAGCGGCAATCAGCTCTGCCTCACAGAGTATGTCAAGATCCACGGCCAAATGATGAGATGGAGGAGGCTGCTGAGAAAGGACGTTCCGAGTAGACTTAGACGAGGAGGTATTTCTGAGTAATTCTCCATTTGAGCTTCGGGCACCTGCATGACTTGTTCTGTTCCCGTGGGTCACATGAGGCTGACCTGAGAGACTGGGCTGTTTCACTTGCCCTAGGCCACAAAGCAAGAACTCATACTTTTCCTAACTCCAAGCTTGGGTCCTTTCCACTACCTATACATTTGCAAATCATGCTCAAGAGATCCTTGGAGAGCCACAGAGGCACCTGAGGGGCTCTGACGAGTATCTGGGCAGATGCACTATGGGGAGGGCTCATCTCCTTCACCCTCTTCACCCAGAGAAGCTCCACCTTCACGTTTTTATTATACAGTGAGCTTCTCTATGAGACTTAATTTGATATACAGGTTAACCTGTCATTTTTAATTTATTTATTGATTTATTTGCGGTACGCGGGCCTCTCACTGCTGTGGCCTCTCCCGTCGCGGAGCACAGGCTCCGG
>NC_041231.1:85502977-85505571 GCF_002837175.3 Physeter macrocephalus
AGGCTCAGCGGCCATGGCTCACGGGCCCAGCCGCTCCGCGGCATGTGGGATCCTCCCGGACCGGGGCACGAACCCGTGTCCCCTGCATCGGCAGGCGGATTCTCAACCACTGCGCCACCAGGGAAGCCCGACCTGTCATTTTTTAAAAAACCAGTCTGCTCTATAACTATTCTGTACTTTCCTTATTTATTGAGCATTTTACGATCAGATTATTTCATACATTCACAAGTTCTCCAAGTTGGAAGTTGTGGCCAGTACTCAGGGACTCCAGAAACAGCTCATCCCAGTTTGGTGCTAGCATCAGAAGATGCCACTCTCTAAAACAGAACTAAGATGAGGGAGGCTGAGGTCAGACACCTGCAGAGGTGATTTGGAAATGAGTGTGAACTAGGCTGGGATATTCCTCACCACTCAATGGAGCACAGCATAGGCTGTACCCCATGTGAGGTCGGCTGGATCTCACTCATGGCAGCACACGGGGAGATGGTTTTTTAACAGAAGGTGTTGGTCTGAAGAGAAGAATAGAATGTGTCTGTCTTCAGATTACTTTAATTCAGTAGTCCGACACTGACCGGATGGAGGAAAGAAGGAAGGGGAGGACGGTAGTGGTCACAGATCTCTGGCTTTCAGAATAAGCAGAGGCAAAATCTGCTGACCTCCATACAGGAGAGGATGCTGAAGCCAGACCACAGGGAGCCTTTGGGTGCATTTTAAAGACTCCTCCTCTGAGTGAATTAAATAGGAAAAGGCACTTCCTCTGGGCACAAGCAGATGATAAGCATACACACTTGGCAACGAAGAGCACATTTTTCATAAACTAGAAAGAAAAGCCCCCTTCCTCTGGGCAAACTGCCCTCGCACTATGCCGTGGTGAGAGGCCAAGGGAGCTGAGCACAACCTGGAATTCAGCGCTCCTCATCACCTTTGTGAGCTCATAGGCAGGGCCCTAGGTGCCATCTCTCCCTGCTCCTCCAGTTACCTGTTGGGGTGCATAAGGCTGAATTCTACACATGAAAGCATTTTCAGTTCCAGACATCAGCAACCTTGGAAGGGAGGAGGAAGGGGTGTGGAGAGGCTGCCACCCTCTTCTTTTTTGTGATGTGTGGACACAGGTTCATGTACACACACATGCACAATGCACACTTGTGCGCACATATGCAGTCAGGGACCTGTAGGGTAGAGCTTAAGCCACTGAATGTTTCAGTAAGAATAATGGTACCTAAAAAATAGAATAGTTGACAGATTTGGGGGAGGGGGTTCTTACTACTCACAGTTCCTGGAATTATGTGTAATTATGTCTTAGAAACCCAACAAATAATCAGTAAGTATAGAATTAAGGAATCACAGTGTGGTGAAGTTCAAGGAAGCTGATGTTACTCATAAGAGTAAATAAAGTAGAAAGTCCGGGGCCTAGGGTCACGGTGAAGAGCCCCGTGGATGATCTCTGGAGCTCCAGGCATTCAGAGAGGGCAGCTTGCAGAGACCTGATATGCATTCTCCCATTCCTCCTTCTAACAGAACCCCAGTTTTATTTAGCTTATCCGTATTCCTCTGCTTTAAACAAATTTTTTTTTCTCAACGTCCCGTCCAGGTAGGAGTGACAGCATGACACAGTTCTGGCCAAGGGGGTGTCAGCCTAAGTCACTAAATGGACTTGCAGAAGAGTTCTTTTCTGAAGCCAACTCTCTGGGCTTGGGTCCCCTTTTGCCCTTCACTATCCCACTTCTTCCTGCCAGAAACATAAACGTGGTAGTCTGAGTTCTAGCAGTCACCCTGAGAGCATTGATTCATTTACTCAACAAATACATGCTATTTTCCATGCTGGAGATTCAGGGTGAAGAAAACAGACAATGATCCCTATGCTCAGGGAGCTTACAGATCATAAACAAATAGACACATAGTATGTCAGAATGTGGTAAGTGTCAAGGAGGAAAATAAATTAAGAAATGAGGTACTAGATGCAGGACAGAGTCAGCCCTATAGATGATGGCTCAGGAGGCTAGAGGGAGCCAGGTTCCCATTAGGAGCCCTGTTCTCACCTTGAGAGTTATTTTAAATGCAGAAAAATTGAACCCTTAATTTGTTTATGTCACTGTTTTTCAGGTTTCTTTTCATTTTTTTTTTTAAACATCTTTATTGGAGTATAACTGTTTTACAATGGTGTGTTAGTTTCTGCTTTACAACAAAGTGAATCAGTTATACATATACACATGTTCCCATGTCTCTTCCCTCTTGCGTCTCCCTCCCTCCCACTCTCCCCATCCCACCCCTGTAGGTGGTCACAAAGCACCGAGCTGATCTCCCTGTGCTATGCGGCTGCTTCCCACAAGCTATCTATTTTACATTTGGTAGTGTATATATGCCACTCTCTCACTTCGTGACAGCTTACCCTTCCCCCTCCCCATATCCTCAAGTCCATGCTCTAGTAGGTCTGTGTTTTATTCCCGTCCTACCCCAGTCTCTTCGTGACATTTTTTTTTCTTAGATTCCATATATATGTGTTAGCATACAGTATTTGTTTGTCTCCTTCTGACTTACTTCACTCTGTATGACAGACTCCAGGTCTATCCACCTCATTACAAATAACTCAGTTT
>NC_041231.1:85506375-85595039 GCF_002837175.3 Physeter macrocephalus
TATAAATTTTGGAGATTAATCCTTTGTCAGTTGCTTCATTTGCAACTATTTTCTCCCATTCTGAGGGTTGTCTTTTGGTCTTGTTTATGGTATCCTTTGCTGTGCAAAAGCTTTTAAGTTTCATTAGGTCCCGTTTGTTTATTTTTGTTTTTATTTCCATTTCTCTAGGAGGTGGGTCAAAAAGGATCTTGCTGTGATTTATGTCATAGAATGTTCTGCCTATGTTTTCCTCTAAGAATTTGATAGTGTCTGGTCTTACATGTAGGTCTTTAATCCATTTTGAGTTTATTTTTGTGTATGGTGTTAGGGAGTGTTCTAATTTCATACTTTTACATGTAGTTGTCCAGTTTTCCCAGCACCACTTATTGAAGAGGCTCAGGTTTCTAATACTACCCTCTGAATGCCATCCCCCAGCCGATAATGATCCTAAAAGAAAGCTGTGTTTGGCCAGGCTCCGAGAGAGTTTCTCAGATTTCATCCATATGAATAGGTTGTTAGCTGATGACACAAACAGCAAGACAAGTGATAGATTCTATTTTTTTTTAATTGAAGTATACTTGATTTACAATGTTGTGCCAGCTAGATTCTTGATAAAGTAACTTCTCTCATCTTCTACGTACACACACCAAATACTATTGCAAAAATGCGATGACTTTCCACAGACCGTTTCTGAAGACTGAGGATCGGAACAGTTTCAGTAGTGGTCCTGAAGTTATTTAACCTTACAGCAGTGCATTAAATACTAATCTTCATATGAACAAAAGGTGGGAGGAGGGAGAAAGAAGGGGTGAGAGGGAGAGAAAGCGGGAGGGAGACCTGAGCCTTTGTCTCTAGCAAAGGTTGTAAATTCAGCCCCCATAGGGTCAGAGCAGGAAATCTGAATGATGTCATAGCATGCTGGGGGTGAGAAAAACAAGGCTCTTGCTGTTTCTTTGTTTTCCAACTTTGGAGTAAACATGTGGGTAGGGACTAAAATTTTTCTGCTAGAGGAAAAACAGCTGCTCAAGCTAAATGATAAATGCCAGTTGACATTTTCCCTCAGTGTTAGGGAAGCCAGGGGACACCAACCGAGTAGACTCTAGTGACCTGAGAGGGGCAGCTACCATCCAGCTCCATTGTTACCAGCAATGACTGTGGGCCCCTTGATACCAGATAGTCTGAATTTTTAAAATCTGGATTTTTATGTGCAATCTCCCATTTTAAAACGTTTGGAATGCATTCAATAGTTTTTATAAACGTTCTGTTAGCAAATTACATGTTTCTGCAGATATTCAGGCAGCAGTCCATCAGTTTGCACCCTCTTGTATGCTGAATGGTTGGGATACGAAGCTGTTGCAAAGAAAAGTAGGGGGAAAGCAAGGAGCTGTCTGAAAGTAGGTAAGGAAGCGAGGGAGATGGAAAAGAAAAGACCAAAGATGGTGGAAACAAGAAACATGGATCATCAACAAAAACTGAGCTACCACGTGCTTCACACCTGCGAGCACCCCTCCACCCACCCCCCACTCCATGAAGCCATTTTCTACCCCACCCCCAAGCAGAGGAGGCCCTCCTGGGTGTCTGCACAACCTGCTCCAGCTTGAATCACTCTCTGGACAGGTCTTTAGTCCACTCTTCCTGAAGCCCGAAAGGTCATAACTTCCTTGAATTGCTGGAAAAACACTGTGCAGAAATCACAGAGTCCAGGAAAGAAAAACAGACAGCAAAATGAAAACAAATGCAGGGAGTTGAAAAGACGTTTATTTTGATCCATGTCCAGTTTTGCAAAACCTCGAAAAGAATAAAATGTCCAGGAAAAGACAAGCTGAAGGGAGGCTGGGGGAAGGAGCTAGTAATATCAGATTTGAAACTCTATATGAAAAAAAAAAATTGTGTTCATTTATCATACAAAAGGATAAATTCCATATAGAATTTTTTTAAGTATGGGGGGGTGGGGAAGAATGAGTGAATTTCTCTATTACTTGGGAGTGGAGAATACTTTCATTACTATGACTAAAAATCCAGCTGCTATTGAGGGAAAAGATTGATACATTTGACCACATAAAAATGTAAAAGCAAAAACTTTTACAAGAAAAAACATCATAAGCAAAGTAAAATGACAAACATATCACATACTAATGGCTAACATCCTTAATATATAAAGAGCTTCTAAAAGTAGAGGGAAAAGAACCAACAATTTGAAGGGGAGCAAAATAGGCCACCCCAAAATGTGCCACTTTGGCATATGGACCATTGAGCTGAAGGCAATCAAGATCCAGCAGGCTCAGGAACAGCTTTTTACCTCTCCCTTAACTGCCTAAATAATTTAGGTAGGGGGCCGGGCCCAGAGAGAGAGCTATAACCAGAGGTAGCTGTTTCATCTGAAAGACTTACCTGCTTGGCAGGCATTCTCATCCTCCTGTGAATTACACACCTCCCCTTCAAGCCCCAGGCCCCTATCTCGTTCCTTAGCTCCAGATGGCACATAAACCTCAATTGCATGACTGCCTTTGAGTTTCTTATTTTTATGGGGCTCTTATATGTCCAAAAATTTTTTTCCGTTGTTATGCTGTCTTATGTCAATTTAACTATTAGACCAGCCAAAGAACCTAGAAGGGAAATTTGTTTCCACTCCCACAAACTCAACTTAAAAACTGCAAGATGGGCTTCCCTGGTGGCGCAGTGGTTGAGAGTCCACCTGCTGATGCAGGGGACACGGGTTCATGCCCCGGTCCGGGAAGATCCCACATGCCGCGGAGCAACTAAGCCCGTGTGCCACAACTACTGAGCCTGCACTCTAGAGCCCACGAGCCACAACTACTGAAGCCCGCGCACCTAGAGCCCGTGCTCTGCAACAAGAGAAGCCACCACAGTGAGAAGCCTGTGCACCGCAATGAAGAGTAGGCCCCGCTCGCCACAACTAGAGAAAAGCCCAAAGACCCAACGCAGCCAAAAATAAATAATAATTAAAAAAAGAAAAATACAAAAAAAAAAATACAAATCAAAACTGTACTAAGGTAGTAACTTTTTACCTCTCAGACTGGCAAAAATCCAAAAGCTTGTCAACACACTTTGTTGGCAAAACTGTGGGGAAACACGCATTCAAGTACACTGTTGGTGGGAATGCAAAATGAGACCACCGCTATGGAAGGAAATTTGGTTGGCAATAACTAGCAAAGTTACATATACATTTCCTTTTTGATCCAGCAATGCCACTTCTTGGAAGCTATCCCAAAAAAATCACTGACAAAAATATGGAAAAGTGTTTGCATAAGGTTATTTATTGCAGCCCTGTTTGTAATGGCAAAAGACTAGAAACAACCCAAATGTCCAACAATAAGGGGCTGGTTAAATTAAATATGAAGTACTATGGAGCATAAAAAAAAAAAAAAAGAATGAAAAAATATCTCTATATACGGCCATGGAGTGATGACCAGCATACATTTTGAAGTAGAAAAAGCAAAGTGAAACTGTATGTAAATATCTCAACTTAAAAAATACGTTTAAAAATGAAAAATGGGGGGCTTCCCTGGTGGCGCAGTGGTTGAGAATCTGCCTGCCACTGCAGGGGAAACGGGTTCGAGCCCTGGTCTGGGAAGATCCCACATGCCGCGGAGCAACTGGGCCCGTGAGCCACAACTACTGAGCCTGCGTGTCTGGAGCCTGTGCTCCGCAAGAAGAGAGGCCGCGACAGTGAGAGGCCCGCGCACCGCGATGAAGAGTGGCCCCCGCTTGCCGCAACTAGAGGAAGCCCTCGCACAGAAACAAAGACCCGACACAGCCAAAAATAAATAAATAAATAAATAAATAATCTTCAAAAAAAAAAAAAGAAAAATGGGAGGAACCCCATAGTATGCTACTATGTATCTAAGAACAAATAAATACATATATATTTTTTAACAATGGAAGGATAAGCCAAAAAAATTGTTAAATAGCTACCCATGGGAAAAGGAGGAAATAGGGTGGAGGAGATAGGGATAGAAACTAGGTTTCTCTGATACACCTTGTTTTGTAGATCTGAATTTAGAACTATGTAAATATTTTACAGAAGTACAAACAAAATTAACTTGTAAAAGCATTTCCTAAAAATCAAAAGCAAGATAAAACAAAAGAATCTATCTGCACAGTGGTTTAGTGGTATAATCACAGAGAGAACTATTTCAAACAACTTTAAACCACGGTAATTTGACTGTATATCCATAGTGAGATATACGTAATCAATTAATGGTGGCAATACTGAGAGATAAAGCAAATGTTGGTGTGTTTGGGGACTGAGATATTTGGTTGGGAGAAAGAACAGATGTAAGATATATGAAGTTACATAAAACACTGAGAGTCTTTATTTGGAATTGAAAGTATTAGTATAAACAAAGGATGATATCTTTAAATATATGTGTATATATTCCTTTCCATTAGAAGGCTGTAGAAACAAGGACCAACCCAGTAGCAATGAACATCTCTAGCACCCTGACTATAGTCTCTAACTGGCATTCCGATCAATAGAAACCTTGAAGAAATGTTTGGTTCTCAGCCTGGAAAAGGAAATGTACAAGGTGTGCTTGGATATCTTGTCATATCAGAAATTAAGAGACTATCAAAATCTCTTAAGACTACATCAAAAGGAGGTGATGTTGCCAAAGATGGGACAATTTAAGCATTCATAAGTATAATAACTACAGTGGACTACAGTGAAGTAAAGTACATCAAATATGTTTAAACCCGTGACTTTATAATGACTTTTTTTTTTTTTTTTGCGGTACGCGGGCCTCTCACTGTTGTGGCCTCTCCCGTTGTGGAGCACAGGCTCCGGACGCGCAGGCTCAGCGTCCATGGCTCACGGGCCCAGCCGCTCCGCGGCATGTGGGATCTTCCCGGACCGGGGCACGAACCCGCGTCCCCTGCATCGGCAGGCGGACTCTCAACCACTGCGCCACCAGGGAAGCCCTATAATGATTTTTTTAAATTGGTCACTTTTGGAGGGCTCTAGGTAGCAAACTCAATAATTTGAAGACTGCTAATAAAGAGAAATCCACATTTATCCTGCCTTTCCTGTAGGAACCATACCTGACCATGTGGTTGATGAGGGCATTTCTCTTACAGAAGTAATCCAGTAGTAAATGAGCAGAATGATAGAATTTCAGTATCCCCATTTTGCAACCCCTAATGAAATCATGGATTAGTCAATAATGATTAAGGACTGATAACATCACCAAAAGAGAGACAAGCAGACATTATGCACATTCTGTTGGAAGTTCACAGCACTCTCTGAGAAGGAGTCCTGCAAATATAAACACTGAACCAGGAAATTACCAATGAAATTACCAATTTACAGGGAATTCGTTGGACAGAGGAGCGTGTTACATAGTACCTCAAGCATATAATCAACCAAAACCAGACTGTGGGAAACTCTACAGGAAACCACGCCCTACACACATGCACACACACAGTTTCCTCAATAAATACATTTCAAGGGGAAAAAAAAAAGTGGAATGGGAAAGAGAACCTACACGTTAAAAGAAACATAAGAAAAAAATATCGACCAATATAATGTATGGACTTTATTTTAATCCTGATTCAGAAAAAGTAAACTCATAAAAAGGATATGAGACATTTGAGGGAATCTGAAAAAAAATCTGAGGCTCCCACATTCCAGGCTATTTTCCCACTGGCCTGAGCCTGGGCATTGCTGCTATTATAAGTAAAAACCACTTCAGAGCCCAGAACCATGGGTTTGGGACAACTCCTCCAATTGGCTCTTTATGTGTCAGAAGAAGAGTCTAACGGACAAGGCCACCTCTCCCATTCTCTCCCAGCCCCGCAGACTCCCCTGCTCCCAGGCTCTTGCCCATCTGGAGCACAGCTTTTGGCATCATTCAGGATGTGCCAAATGAACGAGTTCTGCTTGTGTGCAGTGAGTTGATGTCCCTGATCCCGACTGGGCCTGCGATTTGGAAAGGGAGGTGGTTGTGATGCTCCATCAAATAACACCACCAACCACACCACGGACAGGAGTAACTGGAAACTATGCAATACGGGATTCCATTTTGAAAAAGGTAAACCCTGTCCCCAGGGCCTGAATGTTCTTAAGTCAAAAGACCTGGGAATTAGCCACTATCCCTATCTATTACTACACCTACACTTGAGGTCCTTCAGCTCCGAGCTCTTTAACCCTAGAGGTGATGTGGAGAGGACACTCAGTATTTCAGGGGAGAGAAGAACTTTTAAGATAAACAAAAGGACCACAAGAAAGGCAAGAAATGAACAAGTCAGGAAGTGTTACTGACACATGAAGCCAACAGAGGTAAAACTGCTAAGTAGATAATAATAATTTAATATTTATTGAGTTCTTAATACCTGTCATGTGCTGGGCTAGGTCCTTTTCTCTTTTTTAAAAAAATTTTATTAAAGTATAGTTGATTTATAATGTTGTGTTAATTTCTTCTGTACAGCAACGTGATTCAGTGATATATATACAACTGAATATATATATATATTCTTTTTCATATTCTTTTCCATTATGGTTTATCACAGGATATTGAATATAGTTCCTTGTGCTATACAGTAGGACCTTGTTGTTTATCCATCCTATATATAATAGTTTGCATCTGCTAATCCCAAACTCCCAATCCTTCCCTCTCCCTCCCCGCAACCCCTGGCAACCACAAGTCTGTTCTCTATATCTGTGAGTCTGTTTCTGTCTCGTAGATATGTTCATTTGTGTCATATTTTAGATTCCAAATATAAGTGATATCATATGGTATTTGTCTTTCTCTTTCTGACTTACTTGGCTTAGTATGATAATCTCTAGGTTCATCCATGTTGCTGCAAACGGCATTATTTCATTCTTTCTTACAGCTGAGTAATATTCCATTGTGTACATATACCACATCGTCTTTATCCATTCCTCTGTCGATGGACATTTAGGTTGTTTCCGTGTCTTGGCTATTGTAAGTAGTGCCACTATGAACACTAAGGTGCACGTATCTTTTCAAATTATAGTTTTGTCTGGATATATGGCCAGCAGTGGGATTGCTGGATCATATGGCAACTCTGGGCTAGGTCCTTTTCATGCATCATCCCTTTTCATATGCTCAAAAACCTAATAGGTAATGCTCTCAACCTCCTGCTCTCAAGGGCAACCTTACTCCCTCTTCTCAGGAACACATACATCTCTTGCCTATTTCCTATTTCAACAACTGGCAGTTATATGGAATAGCTGCAGTTTCATAAGTGTAGCAAAGATGCTGGAGGGGGCAGTCTCAGTTCAACTTGGGGGGTCTGAGGTCACTGGAGGGAGAAAGACCTCCATGACACAATCAACAAAACTTCTTCCATGCAATGTTTAAACAGAGGCCTATCTAAAGAAATTTGTCATCTTTGCAAAAAATGTCCAAAAAATGCCAAGCTCTTCCAGTCAGGGCTTTGTCTTTGATGTGAGCAATGGAAAGCCATTGCTCCCTTCACAGTGAGTCATCTGGCCATCCACTATTTTGGATCCTTTTCCAGGAAATCCAGCTGAACAAAGGCTGTTGGACCTCTTACAGTTTTATCATAAGTAAATGAGACTGAAAGTTGGGTGCATTTACATGCAAGAAGTCACAAGGTAATTGGTGATTATAGAGCCATTGCATTTTTTTCCATCATTTCCTAACTAGGGTCATGCCCTGAAGATTCAATAATGACATAATGATAATGACAGAAAAGGGAGAGGAATTTACACAAGGGGCAAAGATGCACACTATGTTACATGGGTTCTGTCTGTCCTCCGTGAAGGAGCAACATTTGAATTGTGTTCCTATTAATTTGTCCCCCCAAAACCACCAAAACATAATTAACAATAGGGCTTAACTCTGCAGCTATAATACAACTAATCATATCTAGAATTATTTCAGTGAATCAATGAAGCAATAATGGAGCACTTGGCTTTATTACTTGTTTGTGTTTCCTCGACATGGATATTCGGCACAGTAAACATGTGGCATCTGCAAATTTGACATTCCGGCTGCTTCAGTTGTCGGTGAAGACCCCTGATGTGTGGGAACACACAGTTTTGCTGAGGCACGGGCAAGAATGGTACTGCCCAGTTGTGGGTGGGAGATGAGAGCTGACCACTCAGCCAAAGCAGCTTTGTGTTTCTCAGCAAGCGGTCGAGTAGGCAGAAACCTACCAGAAAAAAAACTGTTCTAAAAACTCGGTTTCTGGGAATTCCCTGGCAGTCCAGTGGTTAGGACTTGGCGCTCTCACTGCCAGGGACCTGGGTTCAATCCCTGGTTGGGGAACTAAGATCCCACATGCTGCGAGGTGCGGCCAAAACCCAAACAAACAAAATAGAAAAACAAAAAGAAAACAAAAAACTTTGTTTCTTTGCATAAATTGCCTCCCCTACCCCACCCCACCCCCCGCAAGAAAAATCCAGTCATTAACACTGGTGATGGACGTAAAGAAAATGTGAAGAGTTGTGAAAAAGTAATGGTTTTTAGGAATTGTAATTTGTGGTAAATTAAAGATGGGTATTTTGATCTTGATGGCAGTTCAGCTTTCTTACTTAATCCACAATAAATACAGCTTTTTGAAAAGAGACTTGAGAAACCATTTCAGGAAATGTTTTCGGGCAGCTCAAAAATTTCTCACAGAGTAAGATACAAAGTGAAAGTAAGAACAGTGGTTAACTTGTGGTAAGAGAATATAGCAGGAAGCAGCAGCCTCTCCACGTAAATATGATTAAGAAACTCCCAGAAAATCTGGATAAGTACTTATGGATCATCTAATTTGGAGATACACAAAGATCTCTGTAAAAGCCAAAAGGGTCTGCTCTCCTTTCTGTAAGCATGGCCAATGGATGAATACACATCAATCTCCCTTTCATTTCAGTACCCCTCACCCAAAACTTGCTACAAATGTGCCTTGGAGGTTGAAAAATTCTGAACTCCCTGAAACAAGATTGTCTGGTGGGGAGGGAGGTTGGTGAAGCAGCCAGCATGCCTAGCGTAGCAGCCCCTCCCCAGTAGGAAAGTCTTCTGATTTATCTTCCAAGGACTCATCCTCTTTCTACACAGATATTATCTAGCACTGCATACCCATCCTCCCTTCCCTTCCTACTTGATTTATTATTTTACTTTTGTTTAACGATATCCAGATTGATCATGTTTATGTCTCCATAACTATCAAAGTCCTTTTGGATATGAGCTTGGTATATATAAATAATAACAGTGACTACCAAGTATTATAGGTATTAATTATATTAATAGCTATCACTATACCATACTATATATAAAATATATACTATACTATAAAACATATAATATACTATATATGGTCTATAGTATAATATCTATAATAGTTATGCTATAGTAACAGTTATATAGTATTAATGTTATAATATACTATAACATTCCAATTCACATACATTGTCTTTTATCCTCACAATGCTGGAAGATAGAACTTACATAAAACAAGGCACCAGAGTGGCGGGCAACTAGCTCATGTTGTCATAGCTAGTAAGTGGTAGATTCAGGGTTCAAACTCAAGTGGCAAGGAATCTATGTCAGGGCTTGTTCTATTACTAAGTTGCCTCTAATGGTGCACATCTCATTAGTATCCCTCTCTGACCTATCATTAATCAGACAGAGCATCAGCAGTTTTATAAAAGCTGTTTACTAAGCTGAGCTAAAGCAGGGTTAACTACACACACACACACACACACACACACACACACACTGAAAGCTCTCCAAGTCCCTTGGTCTCTCTTTCTCTCTACTTCCTTTTCTTTGTCTCTGACTCTCTGTCTTGTATCTCTCTCCCTGTATCTCTCTGTCTCTCTTTCTCCACACACACACACACACACACACACACACACACACACACACTCCCTTTGTTCAGTTAGATTCCTTCATCCTCTCAACCAAAGGTATCCATGCCTATTCCATGCCAGACACGGGCACTAGTACACAAGTCAGACATGGTCCCTGCCCTCATAGAGCTTCCATTTTCAGTCCTACTAATTCCTCAGGTATATCTTAAATGATACCCTCTTCAGTAGGCATCCCTTGTCACCCCAGACTTAATTAGGTACCTCATTATACTTTTCTTGGACTTTTCTTAACACCTGTCTCCCTTTAATTACTTGTTCACTGTCTTTCATCCCTCTGTCCTGTGACCTCCATGGGGGCGAGATGGTTGTCCTGTTCCTGCTCTACCCAGTAGTAGCACCGGGCACCTACGAGAAACTTAGTAAATATTTGTTGAATGAACGGATTTGAGCAAGCAGTGAGAGGAGGCTGTCTCAGAGGTTAGGGGAGGTGGTGCACCAGCCAATGGTGGGCTGACTATCAGTTTCCATGGGTGCCAACCTCTCCTTAACAGAAACTAGTAGTCTCCCTCCCAATGCACACCCTTTCTGGTGTCCACCTTGCCAGTGAGGTCTGCCCAGGCCCGCCATGCCTGGGAGCTGTACCAGCAGGTGGAAGCCTGTCCTGCAGAAAGGACTAATTAATCCTACCTGTCACATCAGTCTCACAGCTCTTGCCCTGTGCACACCGATCCAATCTGGGTGTCCCTTTGATCACAATCTCTAGTCCTGGGTTGAACCTCAAGAGAGTCAACGACACCTGGAATGAATGACTACACCCTTACTCCACCCCTGGCTATGTGGGGATTACCTGGAGACCGTGCTTTCTGTGCCCTGTAGGATCAGGTCACACACCTGGCAGTAACGTGATCTCTAAAAGAGATAGACATTCTGGCATCAGGCAGGCATAGGTGAGGGGGGCCTCAGGGTGGGACTTGGAACGCAGAAAGGGAGACTTGAGCAGGCAGGGGTGGGAACTTCCATGTTTCTCTCAAGACTCAGGGAATGTCTTTGAGAGGGAGGCAGCAAGTCAGGAGCCAGGAAGGAACCATCCCTGCCATCGGCTGTGGGCTGAAGATAAATCAGCTGCATCTGTCTCGTCAACCAGATTGTCGGGTTACCTTCTGTTCGATTCTTCGCTTTCCCTTCTCTCACTTCACGCTAAGCCTTTAGGGGAGTCCTATTTAATTGTTCCAGGTCTCTGCAGTGCTGATGACTTCAGCTGTGGTTGTTCGCAAGCATATAAAGGGACAGGGGCAGGGGGACCTCTGGGATGTGGCAGGGCTGGGAAGTCCCTTCCTCTCCCCATGGAGATGCTCCCTTCCGCTGCCTCCCCTCAGAGGATGTACCTCCTCTTATTACGGGAGGTGGCTGTTTCTTTGCAGCATCTGAACCAGCTGAGGAAGTCCCCTGACTCCAGCCCTCACATGAGAGAGTCCTCAAATAGAAACCCAAAGCACACAGAGCGGGCGCTGGAGATACAGTTCCCTGGTGCTTAGTGATATTCTGCTCATCACAGATCTCTGTAACCCTGGGTAATCTGGGGGGCCTGCCAGAGGAAGGTCACTGCTGGGCAGGCAAAATGATCCCACTGTAGTCTCATGGTCAGGAATATAGTCCATCAATTGCATCCTACCCAAGGCCTCATCTCAAGGCTCAAAGTCATCTTTCCTTCCACAGAAGAGATCTCCCCTCCTCTGTGTTGTGTAGAGCCCCGCATTCTCGATCCAGGGCACTTTTCTAGTTTCTGGATGAAATGGATCTCCTCTTGCACTGCTCTGAAAGAAAACGATTCTTAATGACAAGCTACAACCCGTCTCCGCAAATCCATGTGACTATAAACGGTGGTGCTTTGTGGTGATCATTTTGTAATGTATAAAAATATTGAATCCCTATGTTGGTTCACTTGAAATTAATATAATGTTGTAAGTCAATTATACTTCATTTTTTAAAAGTATAATGAATAAAAAATAAATAAATAAAAGTAAAGTTACAGTTTCAGTTAAAAAAAAAAAAAGTGGTACTTTGCCCACATGTGAATAACCAATATTTTACAGCCTCATTTCTCTCTCCCATGTGCCCACACTTCCTCATTTTCCAACCCATCGTCAATCCTTCCTCAGTCTGCCGCTGAAATTTGTGACCACTGAGGGCAGACCCTGTTGTCCTCAGCCCCCAGCCTGGGCCTCAAAGTTAATGCTCTGTTAGGGAGAGGAGAGTTCGGTTACAGCGGTGTGCTGGTAAATCCGTATGGCGGGCTTGGGGTGGGGGGGAAATCCCTGATTTGTAGGGGTTACCAGTTTCCACAGTGTAAACGCTCCCTCCTACCATGACTAATTTCCAACTACCAACAGTTTCACAACCAGCTTGGAAAATTCCTAAATATTTAACAATTACTCTCAGTAGCCAGTCTGAGCTGGCTCCGGCATACCACCAAATCAGGAGGATTCTCAGAGCGTCTCTGGGCCCCTAAGATGTCTTGACAAAGTGAAGTGAAGGGAGAGAGGGGCCCTCATGTGCTATTTCTACCCACTGGCTCCCTTGGCTCAGAGCCCTGGAAAGAGTATGACTTTAGGGAGTCAGGAGACCTCTGGGTTCGAATCCTTGTGTGACTTTGGGCAAGTTGCAGCTTCCAACTCTGCAAATCAGGATTGATAAAACCTACCTGTAGGATTGCTTTGAGGGTGAAATGAAATGCCTAAATAAAATGCTTAATATATAGCAAGTCTCGATAAATGTTCTTTCTTTTGCCCCCCAATCTTTGTTTTAATTTTTCCTGTACTAGTTCAAATAATTATTTTTCAAAGGGCCCAACAGGTGGAGCTCAAACTCAACCCTGTCAGGGTGGGGGCTGGTAATTCAACCCAACTCTCATCCCAGTTTAGAGCTAAACTTCGGAAACTTTGAAGGGCACAGCTCTTTCTCTCTCTTTAGGGCTCTCCCTTGTCCCCATCCCAAAAGATGTGAGTCCATCTAAATGTTCCATAACTGGTGCTTATGCTGCCTGGCTTAATTCTCCTCTAAGACGGCAAGCTACACCCAGAATCAGAAACCACATTCCACAAAGGGGGCGCCATGTCAGGACCAGAACAAGGACACTGGGCTTCCCTAAGGCTGTGCTTCACACAATCCAGAGCACTCAAAGCTTCCCGCGCACCCAACATGCCTCCCACATCAAAGCAGGTCCCATAATATACAGTTAACCAATCACTCATGAGGATTTATGTTAACGTTGTGCAGCAGGAGGCTGTAGTTAGATATCTAGAAAAACGACTGTAGAAGGAAGTGGAGTCTTTGGTTCTGTGGCTGGGGGAAGGGAGGCAGAGGCAGAAGGGACATGAGGCTTGCTAGATTTGAGAAGTTTGGCTGCTCACAAACAGTGGAATTATTGGAATGCTACGGGGAGAGGCAGCAAAGGAAACTTTGAGAAAATCTGGTTTCTTGTGATAAAGAGCTTTTGGTAACCTGAGAAAGTTTCAGAAACTTAGACACACGAAATCGCTTCATTTGAAATGAATGAAAAGCCTTGGGTTTGAACAATGTGTGGCCACTTTCCAGCTATACAAGCTGACCTATACAGCTGACCTATACAAGTTATTTAACCTCTCTGAGATTCAATCACTCATATATTTATTCACTCAGCCTATTATTTATTGAGCATCTTGTATGTATCAGGTATGGGGTTAAGTGAATCCTGAGGAGACAATGGTGGCCAAAACCAGGCACTGTCCTTTTTCTCACGGAGCTTGCAATTTATTCATCTGTAAAAAGGCATACTGGGAATTCCCTGGCTGTCCAGTGGTTAGGACTCTGTGCTCTCACTGCCGAGGGCCCAGATTCAATCTCTGGTCGGGGAATTAAGATCCCACAAGCCACGCAGCTCAGCCAAACAAAACAAAACAAAGCAAAACACAAAAGGTATACTAACGCTGGGACAACTGGATATCCACATGCAAAAGAATGAAGTTGGATCCCTATCTCACACCATATAAGAAAATTAACTCAGAATGGATGAAAGACCTAAATGTGAAACCAAATCTATTAAGTTCCTGGAAGAAAACAGGCTCAAATCTTTGTGACTGTGGATTAGGTAATGGTTTCTTGGCTAGGAAACCAAATGCACAAGTAACAAAAGAAAAAAATAGATAAATTGGGCTTCATCAAAATTTAAAACTTTTGTGCTTTGAAGGACACCATCAAGAAAGTGAAAAGAGGGACCTCCCTGGTGGTCCAGTGGTTGAGACTCCATGGTCCCATTGCAGGGGGCCCAGGTTCAATCCCTGGTCAGGGACCTAGATCCTGCATGCCAGAACTAAAGATCCCACATGCCACAACTAAGATCCCACATGCCGTAATGAAGATCCCCCACACGGCAGCAAAGATCCCGTGTGCTGCAACACAGCCAAATAAATAAATAAATAAACAAGTAAATATTTATTTATTTATTTATTTATTCTTATTTTGTTTTTTGCGGTACGCGGGCCTCTCACTGTTGTGGCCTCTCCCATTGCGGAGCACAGGCTCCGGACGCACAGGCCCAGAAGCCATGGCTCACGGGCCCAGCTGCTCCGCGGCATGTGGGATCTTCCCAGACCAGGGCGCGAACCCGTGTCCCCTGCATCGGCAGGCGGATTCTCAACCACTGCACCACCAGGGAAGCCCACAAGTAAATATTTAAAAAAAGAAAGAAATAAAATGAAAAGATGCCAAGATATGGAAGCAACCTAAGTGTCCATCAACAGATGAATGGATAAAGAAGATATGATATATACATGCAATGGAATATTACTCAGCCATAAAAAGAGTGAAATTTTGCCATGTACAGCAAAATGGATGGACTTGGAGGGCATTATGCTAAGTGAAATAAGTCAGACAGAGAAAGACAAATACTGTACGATATCACATGTGAAATCTAAAAAATACAACAAACTAGTGACTATAACAAAAAAAAAAGCAGACTCACAGATACAGAGAATAAACTAGTGGTCACGCATTGGGAGAGGAAGTGGGGAGAGGCAATATAGGGGTAGGGGATTAAGAGGTACACACTATTATGTATAAAATAAGGTACAAAGATATATTGTACAGCACAGGGCATATAGCCAATATTTTATAATAAATATAAATGGAGTATAACCTTTAAAAAAAGTGAAAAGATGACCCACAGGATGGGATGAAATACTGGTAAGTCATTAACCTGTTAAGGGGCTTGTATCTAGTAGAATATACAAAGAATTCTTACAACTCAGTAATAAAAAGACAAACCAATTTAAAAATAGGCAAAGGATCTGTATAAACATTTCTCCAAAGATATTCAAATGGCCAATAAGCACATAAAAAGATTCTCAATATCATTAGCCATCAGAGAAATGCATATATAAACCACAATGAAATACCACTTCATACCCACTAAAATGGTTAGAATCAAAAAACCGGGCTTCCCTGGTGGCGCAGTGGTTGAGAATCCGCCTGCTAATGCAGGGCACACGGGTTCGTGCCCTGGTCCGGGAAGATCCCACGTGCCGCAGAGCGGCTGGGCCCGTGAGCCATGGCCGCTGAGCCTGCACGTCTGGAGCCTGTGCTCCGCAACGGGAGAGGCCACAACAGTGAGAGGCCCGCATACCACAAAAAAAAAGAAAAAAAAAAACACAGATCAGAGAAATTGGAACCCTCATACACTGCTGGTGGGAATGTCAATGGGGTAGTCACTTTAAAAAACAGCCTTGGCAGTTCCTCAAAAGTTTAAACAGAGTTTCCATATGATGAGAAATTCCAGTCCTAGATACATATCCAAGAGAAATGAAAACATATATCCACACACATCCTTGTTCATAAATATTCCTACCAGCATTATTCATAATAACCAAAACAGAAACAACGCAAATGTCCATCAACTGATGAATGAATAAATAAAGTGTTCTACATATATCCACACAATGGAATAGCATTAGGCAATAAAGAAAAACAGACTACTGATACTTGCTACAATGTGGATGAACCTTGAAAACATTATGGTAAGTGAAAGAAGCCAGATACAAAAGGCCACATATTGTATGATTTCACTTACATGAAGTGTCCAGATTAGACCAATCTATAGAGATAAAAAGTTGATTAGTGGTTGTCTAGGACTGAAGAGGGGAGGAATTGAGGGGAAATTGGGAGTGACTATTAGTGGCTTTGGGATTTTTTTTGGCGGTGATGAAAATGTTCTAAAATCTATTGTAGTGTTGGTTACACAACTCCATGAACATGCTAAAAACCATTCAGTTGTTTACTTTAAAATGGTGAATTGTATGATATATGAATTATATCTCAATACAGCTATTATTAAAAATAAAGGCATGGGGCTTCCCTGGTGGCGCAGTGGTTGAGAGTCCGCCTGCCGATGCAGGGGACGCAGGTGCGTGCCCCGGTCCGGGAAGATCCCACATGCCGCGGAGCGACTGGGCCCGTGAGCCATGGCCGCTGGGCCTGCGCGTCCGGAGCCTGTGCTCCGCAACGGGAGAGGCCACAACAGTGAGAGGCCCGCGTACCGCAAAAAAAAAAAATATTAAAAAAATTTTAAAAAATAAAAATAAAGGCATAACTTGAACAGATATGTATACAAACACATTCATAGCAACATTATTCACAATGGCCAAAAGGTAGAAGCAACCCAAGTGTCCATTGATGGATGAATGGATAAACAAAGTGTGGTATATACATACAATGGAATAGTATTCAGCCTTAAAAAGGAAGAAAATTCTGACACCTGCTACAACATGAATGAACTTCAAAGACATTATGCTAAGTGAAAGAAAAGCCAGTCACAAGATGATAAATACTAAATGATTCTACTTATATGAGGTACCTAGAGTAGTTAAATTCATAGAAACGAAGCAGAATGGTGGTTGCCAGGGGGTGGTGGGAGGGGTGAATGGGAAGATACTGCTTACTGCATACAGAGTTTCAGTTGGGGAAGATGTAAAAGCTCTGGAGATGGATGGTGGTGGTGGCTGTACAACAGTGTGAATGTACTTGATGCCACTGAACTGGATACTTAAAATGGTAAAATTTCCCCTTATCTAGTTATTTTCATGGGACCACGTGTATGTATGTTCTGTAACTTATTTCCTTGCAAGTGCGAATGGTAAGGGATCTTCCTCTCTCTTTCTCTACATGGGCTGCTCCCAGGGTCTGGTCACAATATGCCACCACAGTGGGGGCAAGTTACCCTCCTTTCAGGTAGGGAGCACAGCTTCAGTCTAAGGACCACCAAGCGGGTGTCCCCCTGTAGCCACTTAACCTCTCACTCCCAGCTTTCCCTCTGCAGTTTCTTCCAACTGCTCTCTCTCGGCAAAGAAATTAGGATACATCGCCTTCTCAAAAGGATGCCAGTCATCTAAGCACCAGGCAGGAACCTTGTAACACTCATATCTCTCCTAAGAGGTGTCCCCACTAGAGTCAGGGAAGATCAACAGCCGTGGACACTGATTGTGACAGAATTCTTCCTCTACCTCCTTCAGCAGCTGGGCAACCTTTACCAAATCCTTTCATATGTTCTTCAAATGGGGCTTTTATCAAACAAGTACAGGACCAATGTTTGTCCCTGTGATGCACCCTAACTCAAGGTAGCACAGCACCTGCTTATAAAGCTGCAACACCTCCTGCTGGTGGGTCAGGTGGGCCAGAGCTCCATGGTGGCCCACTCACCTCTGGCGGCCACCAGGGCTCCCTAAAATGGTAAATCCTATGTTATGTATATTTTACCACAATTTAAAAAAAATGAAAGCATAATAGCTCTTACCTTATAGGGTCATTGTGAAGGTTAAATGAGATGAATTTTGGCTAATGGAATAGCTAAAGTAAACAACATCTTTTATGAACCAGGCCCGGAGAGTGGGCTTTGGGATGGGTGAGGGACACAAACTTTCTACTTTAATTTATTTATCTATTGTTTAGATTTTTAAACTGGTATGTTTTTATAATTCAAAAAGTAAAGCAGTAAAGAGCTACTTATTCCTGTGTTACTGATTTATTGAGACTTAGTGTCCACAGAAAAGTGCATGAGGATTGAGAACCACATTCTCTTCTTGGCTTATGTTTGACCTTCTGTGTTTGTGTTTTTATGTGTAACTTTTTCCAGATTTCCTCAGCTTTGCTTACCTTTCTCCCCCATGGCCCCTCAATTTACTTAAGTCTATTAGTCACAAAATTTTAAACCTCCCAGTCGTAGCCCTGGATCCTCCCCATCTTGCTCCAAGGAAGACCCCAGACCCCACACAGAGGGGCTCCTGCTCATTCCTAGCTAGTGTCCTCTGAACTCCTCTTCCCCATTTTTCCCTCCTTCCCTATAGCCAAACCCTCCCTGAGATCTAATGTACAGTCTCTCACCCTGCAAACTGAAAGGTCTGCCTTTCAAGGAGGCCAGAGACGGCTGGGAGCCTGGCCGGAAGTCAGTTTCCTGGGTGGGAGAACACTGGCGGAAATCCAGACGGCTGACGTCACCTGGTCCAGATGGCGGAAGCCATTGCCCAATCAGAGGAAATTGCTGCCAGCAACACACTTCTCTATGACTCTCTTACTCAGTTCAGAAAAGCATTTTCCTCGACAGGAGGCAGTTGGGTAGGAGTGGAAGATGCCCTGGCCTTTGAACCACATGGCATGTTGACCAGGAGGCTGACCGTGAGGCTGGCCGTGGCGCAACTGATAAATGAACGTGAGACCCAACACTAGACTCGGGGTCAGAAGACACAAGTCTGGGTCTCTGCCACTTAAATCCTAACCTTTAACAAATCACTTTGGTTGGTTTTTCTTAGCTATGAGTAATACCTACTCACAGAAGCTACTGTTGCCTGCTGGAATGAGGTCATTCATGTGAAAGATTTCATAAACTTGAAGCAGGATGCCAATACAATATTCTGCCTCTGTGAGAGCGTTCCAGAGGGCAGTGGACCCGGAGGAGGCAAGATGGAGAGTGATTACAGGCTGATCCTGGAGCCAGGCAGCCTGCACTGGAATGTGCAGCTGGGACACATAACTTAACCTCTCTGTGCCCAGTCACCTCGTGGTCATAGTGGGGCATGATAAGAATACCATCCTCATCACAGGGTTCTCGGGAGGGTGAAGTAGTTACTCCACTTGGAGCACATAGAACACTGCCCGGCTCGTGGCAGCACTCACTAAGACTTGTCTGGGATGATTATTCCCAAGGCCATCTTGTACACCTGCAGGCCCTGGGCTGGGCATTCAGCCCAATCCCAAGAGATCTGGTGAAAAGAGATTCTGGGAATTCCCTGGCGGTCCAGTGGTTAGGACTCCATGTTTTCACTGCCAAGGGCCCAGTTCGGGGAACTAAGATCCTGCAAGCCACGCGGCACGATCCCCCAAAAATAAATACATCAAAGACAGATTCTGCCCCCACCCACTGTCCACACAGCAGGCAGAGCTATTTAGCTAAAATCTGACCATGTCATTTCTCTGCTTAACCACCCAAATCTGCCCCAGTCCCACTCCCACTCCCACCCCCAGGTAAAGACATCAAACCCCTGTGACAGGCCCTTGAGTCCCTCTCCAGCCTCTCCTGATGCCCACAGCCTCTCATCAAGGCTCCAGCAACACCACACTGCCTGTCGCTTCTCACCTCCACCAGCTGGCTCCTGCTGCCCCTTTGCCCAGCATGCCCTCACCAACCCTGCCTTTGCTAACTCCTAGTTACCCTTCAGGACCCTTAGACTCATGTCTCCCAGAAAGCGCTTTCTGACTCCCCCTGAGCAGAACCTGGTTCCCCCTTTCCTATATCCCTTGTGGGCACCACCATCATTGCACAGGCCAAACTGTATCCTAACTGTTCAGGTGACTGCCTCACACCAGACTGGGGGATCCTTGAAGGGAAAGGCCAGCACTGGGTCTTGCGCATCTCGGTAAACTCAGCACGGGCACAGTGCCAGGCACACAGAAGGTGATCAGTAATGGTTGAGTGGAAAGACTGATGAGTGGATGACCAGGAACTAATAGAGCCCCAGCTTGTTTTGGCCACGCCGCGCGGCTTGTGGGATCTTAGTTCCCTGACGAGGGATTAAACCCGGGCCCTTGGCAGTGAGAGCATGGAGTCCTAAACCCTGGACCTCCAGGGAATTCCCTGTTCAGCTACTTTAACAGATGATGTTGTTTGCCTGGGATTGGGATGAACATCTCAAAACAGATACAGTTTCCATTTGCCTTAGCCATTGTTTTCCTCAGAATCACCTCTGTCTGTGTCTCAGGCATCCTCTGTACCTCTCTCTTTTCCCTGCTCTTACGCTTTTTTCTCTCCTTCCTTAACACTTTGTTTCTCTTCCTTGCTCTGTGTCATATTTCTATACCCTCTGTTGCTTTGTATCCTTTTCCTTTCATCCTTCCTTTGTGCTTGAGTGGTGGTGGTCTGTTCTCTTGCCTCTTATCAAGGGTTTTAGGTGGTTAGAGTACACCTGGGTTCAGAAAAAAACAAGGAGATTTTGAAAGGCAGGAAATCAATCCTTATTATGTGTCCAGAAGTTCCATACGTTTTATTTCATATAGTCTTAGTAATAAACTTATAGTATGGTATATCATCCAAGCAAGCTAGGTTATGCTTCTGTAACAAACAACCTCAAAATCTCAGGGGCTTTATGCAGCAAAGATTTATTTATTACTCCTGCCACTTATCAATGGTGGGTTGACTGAGGCTCTGCTCTGAGCCATCATTGTCCTAACCTCAGGACCTAGGTTGACAGAGCAGTCACTACCTAGAACGTCGCCATTTGCCATAGTAGAAGAGAGAATGTGAAAAAGCACAGTACACACTGGCTTTTAACACTTCCATGTAGAAGAGACACGTTTTAATTGGTCAAATTAAGTCACATAGCCATTCCTGGGTTAATTGGTAGGAGTTAAATGAGGTGGCAAAGTACAATCTTCCTAGGTATCTGGAAGGAAAGAGAGACTCAAATATTGGTGAACAGGCCTGATAACCATGGTAGATATTACTGTTCCCATTTTACAGATGAGGTGGCTGAGGCACAGGAAGCTTATGTAGTTTGTTCAAGGACATGCAGTAAATGTCAGGGGTAGGGGGAGCTGAACCCATGCCTTTTGATTCCTGGTACAGTGCCCTTGCCACTTCACTGGAGTTTTAGGATGCCTAAGCCTTGTCTGCCCTTTTCTACCAGGTTTTTGGACTCTGCTGTGAAGACTGGTTTGCTGATATGCCAGAGGCAAGATGGTAAGAAGCCCAGCTTTGCTCACCAACTTCTGCATCACATCCGGTGAGGGGCGTTGGAGTCTCTCCCCAAGGTGGGGTTTGGGAGGCTTCTAATCTCCAAGACAAAACCAGGTAGGTCACAAAACTTGGAGCACAGTCATTAGAAACCTTCTAGACAAAATTATCTGTGGTGATAGAAGTCAGAATAGCAGTTAGTTCAGAGGCGGGCAAGAAAGGAGTTTTGCATATTGACTAGATAGATGTTTAAAGGAACCTTCTGGGGTGATACTGTCAATCTGGATGGTGGTTAAATGGGTGAATACAAACGCAAAAACTTATCAAGCTGTACACTTACGATTTGTACAATTTTGCTATATGTCATTTATATCTCAATAAAAATGAGGAATAAAAGAAATATTCTTCATCAAAATAAAAATATTTACTGTGCCAAAGATCCTATTAAGAGAATGAAAAGACAAGGTACCAAGTGGGAGAAAATATTTGCAAGTTATGCATTCAACAATGGATATGTATCCAGAATATATAAAGAACTCTCAAAACTCAACAGCAAGTAAACAGACAACCCAATTTAAAAAGTAGGCAAAAGACTTGAAGGGACACCTCACCAAAGAGGATAAAAGGAAAGCAAATAAGCATATAAAAAGTTGTTCAACGTTATTGGCCATTAGGAAAATGCAAATTAAAACCAGGATAAGGGGGCTTCCCTGGTGGCGCAGTGGTTGAGAGTCCGCCTGCCGATGCAGGGGACATGGGTTCGTGCCCCGGTCCGGGAAGATCCCACGTGCCGCGGAGCGGCTGGGCCCGTGAGCCATGGCCGCTGAGCCTGTGCGTCCGGAGCCTGTGCTCCGCAACGGGAGAGGCCACAACAGTGAGAGGCCCGTGTACCGCAAAAAAAAAAAAAAAAAAAAAAAAAAAAACAGGATAAGGGACTTTCTTGGTGGCGCAGTGGTTAAGAATCCGCCTGCCAACGCAGGGCACACGGGTTCGAGCCCTGGTCCGGGAAGATCACACATGCCGCGGAGCAACTGAGCCAACGCGCCACATGTGGCTACCGAGACTGCACTCTAGAGCCCGCGAGTCACAACTACTGAGCCCGTGTGCCACAACTACTGAAGCCTGAGTGCCTAGAGACCGTGCTCCATAGCAAAGAGAAGCCATCGCAATGAGAAGCCTGCGCACCGCAACAAAGAGTAGCCCCCGCTTGCCGCAACTAGAGAAAGTCCGGCGAGCAGCAACGAAGACCCAACGCAGCCATAAATAAATAAATAAATTTATTTTTTAAAAAACTAAATGTAATTTAAAAAAAAAAAGGACGAATTACCACTACAAATCTGTTAGAGTAGCAAAACATTTTTTTAAATGTTGACAGTTCTACCAGGTGTTGGCAAAAAGGCAGCAACAGGAACTCTTGTTCACTACTGGTGGAATGCAGAATCATCCTCTGGAACATAGTTTGGCGATTTCTTATAAAGTTAATACATTTACTGTACAAATCAATAATCCCCTAGGTATTTACCTGAGGGAAATAAAAACATGTTCACACAAAAACCTATACACTGTATGCTCATAGCAGCCTGCATTTGTAATTACCAAAAACTAGTTAAAATGGGTAAATGCATTACTTGGCTTATCCGTGCCATGACACACAATCCAAAAACAAAAAGAAACAAATTATTCATGCAACAGCTTGGATGAATCTCAAAGGCATTATGCTGAGTGAAAAAATCTGGTCTCAAAAAGGTTACATGCTATATGATTCCATTTATGTGACATTTTAAAAAGACAAGGCTAAAGTGACAGAGAATAGATCAAAATAGCAAGGGGTTTGGCGCGGGGGCAAGAGGGAAGATGTGACTACAGAGGAATAGCACAGGGGAGTCTTGGGGGCAGTAGACCTGTTCTATATCTTGATTGTAGTTGTGATTAGGCTCCAAATCCGGGGGCCAAGGATCCCCATCTGCTTTATTCACTACTACACTCTCAGTGCCTGGAACTTAGGTACGAGGTGCGTGCTCATGGACTCAGTGAAGGAGTGTTCTAGCTCCAGCCCTGATTCATCTTGGCACACTTCTCAGGCTAGTCTATATTTAGCTACCTCTCCGGCTGCCTAATGGACACGCCACAGCTGGAAGGCATCACTAGTCCCCCTTCACAACCCAGGCCTGGGTCACAAGATCTCCCTCCTGGAAAGCAAAGTCTCCAGCTGTCCTGTAGTTTGAAATTTGTAGATATTAGCAATCTGATGAGTCATTTTAATGTTTGAAATACATTTTTATTGTAAAAATAACATTTGTTCAATGTTTAAAAAAAAACTGTCTCAAAAAAAAAAAAGTAGACCCCAGCCTATTTCCCAGAAGCCATAATTGTTATTAGTTCCTTCTCTGTCTATCTAGAAACATTTATGTGTAAATAAGCATGTATATCCCTATATATGTAATAGATATGAATTAATTGATCCACAGCTCTTGGGGCACATGTAACGTCCTGTTTCTGTACGGACTCACTCGTATCAAATCTGGCTTCCACCCTGCCCATCACTGATGGTATTCTAGTGTCTGACAATTTTCAGACTCCCTCCCTTGGATCAAACAAGGAAGTCGAGGCTTCTGCAGTCCTGAGGAAACAGATGAGAGTCTGCTCCTCTGATCACCTGGTCAGCATTGCCTTGCTCCTCATCCAGGCCTCGGGGGTCCAACAGAAACAGACCACTGGGCTGGCCTGGGCAATTCCTAATTACCCAAGCATAGCATCAGCAAAGCTAGGAGAGAGGAAAAAAAACATCAACTTTGGAAATTTGATGTTCAAGAAGAAGAAGAAAGAGGAGGAGGAGATGGAGAGAGCAAGAGGGAATCAAAGTAGTCAGGCATCTAGGAAAAATCACAAATCTATAGTACATCCTTAAAGCTGTTTTTGGTTTTATGTAGTTCTTTTATTTTTAATTACACTGTGGGGGGCAACGTAACATTTTCTGTTTTTCTCTATAGTCTTGATCTGGCCTTACCTGGGGGCAGTTGTTGAAGTTCTGAAAATACCCAGTACAGAGCACCTGGGTACAGTTCTCATGGATGCTGGCAGCCAATACCATCCAAGAGGCTGCTCTTGAGAAGGCCCAGCTCTCCACATGTCCTGGAGAAACTGGATCCCCTCTTTTTCCTCTGAGTCCCCAGAGGTCCAAGCGCCATCCAAGAGGTAGGTTACTGCCTGCCTCTTCATCCTTCCCTATCAGACCAGACATCCAGCACCTTCCAAAACCAAGGCCTACGTTGGTGTGGGCTTCCTATAAACCCCCACCCAGTCTGATTCTTACCTTTCTTTCTAAAACACACAAAGAAGCCAAACCGCTCAAGGGTCAGGAAACCCACAACTTCAAGGACACAAAGTCCTGACTACGCAGAAGAGGAAGAGAAGAATTCCTTTATTCCTTGTTAATTCTCAATAGATTATTGTTACAATAAATTCATAATAAATGGTTCTGCTATATAACATATTGTTTAAATTTTCTTATTTCTTCAAATATGATGCCTGTTGGGAAAGTTATTGTAGGGAGATCAATTAATAATCATTGTTGAAATGTTTCTTGGATGAAGAAACCCATAATGGTCATAGCGTGGGAGATTTAAAGAAAGGAAAAGAGGATTCTTCTGAGAAATTTTAGTCCACTTTAGAAAACAAAATGCATACACTATCTGAGGACAATGCAGGCCAATGGATTTGAGGACAATGCAGGCCAATGGATACTTATGGAGCATCTACTAATAAAAGCTAATATTTGCTGATAACCTACTAGGTGTCAGGCACCGTACTAGCCCTCGGGATACCACATCTAACCAGATGGAGATGCTTCCTGCCCTACAGAGCTCAGAAGGACAGACATGAAACATATAGAAACGAGGTGGTAACTCTTAAAAAAGGGAGAGTACAGGCTGCCATAGGAATGCAGAGCCAGAGAACTAAACACAGGATGGGGTATCAGGGAAGACCTCCCTTAGAGACAGACCTTTAAACTGAGACTTGCAAGTGACAAACCAAAATAGAAAGACATCAGGGCTGGGGGAGGGGAAGATGAGTTTATTGCTTAACAGGCAAGGGAGAGACATGTCCCTCAAGAAATGAGTCCAGTGGGTCTCCCTAAGAAGAAACTGAAAGGCCAAAATATAGATCCAAAAGGAGGAAGCTCACCAATAAAGCAGGAATTGAGTTCTGGTCTCTAGCTCACAAAGGGGGTTGTACACTCTACCATCTTCAGTTCTCAGTTCTCAAAAGAGTAGGTGATTCTCAGAGAGGTCCAAGACAGGTCCTGTGATGCCTCGATGGACTCGGGTCAAAAGGGGGCAAAACCATATCTGCTTATTCTAAAGCTAGATAGATTTATTCTTACAAAGACCCAATAGCAGTGGGGCAGGCAGAGGACGAAAGGAAGGTGATGGAGGGGTTAGATTTGCAAGAGATCTGGACAAGTTTGAGGAACCAAGAGAAATTCAAGTTACAGAAGCATGGGAGCAGAGAGAAGAGTGGGGCTTAGAGGATGCTGGTGAGATGGGCTAATCAAGAAAGACCTCATAGGCCATATGCTATGGACTGTATTGTGCTCCTCAAAATTCATATGTTGAAGCCCTAAACCCCAATGTGACTATATTTGAAGATAGGGTCTCTAGGAGGTAATTAAGGTTAAATGAGGTCCTAAGAGTGGGGCCCTAATCTGATGGGATGGGTGTCCTTATAAAAGATACAAGAGAGATCTCTCTGCCCATGTGTGCACAGAGAAGAAAGAGGCCATATGAGCACACAGGGAGATGGTGGCCCCCTACAAGGCAAGAGAATATGCCTCAGAATTAGACCTACCTTGCTGGCACCTTGATCTTGGGCTTCCAGCCTCCAGGACTATGAGAACTAAATTTTTGTTGTTTAAGCCACCTAGTCTGTGGTGTGTTGTTATGTTGCCTGAGCAGATTAATATACCATATTAAGAATTTTGAACTCAACATCAAAAAAAAATTTTTTTAATGGGCAGAGAATCCAATAGACATTTTTCCAAAGAAGATATACAGATGGACAAGAGGCATGTAAAAGGATGTTCAACATTGCTGATCAGGGAAATGCATATCAAAACCACAATCACCTCATACCTGTCAGAATAACTATTATCAAAAAGACCACAAATAGCAAATTTTGGCCAAGATGTAAAGAAAAGGGAACCCTAGTGCTCTGTTGATGGGAATATAAATTGGTGCAGCCACTATGGAGAACAGTGTGGATTCCTCAGAAAGTTAAAAGTAGAACCATTATATGATCCAGCAATCCTACTTCTGGGAATTTATCCAAAGAAAACAAAAACATTAATTTGAAAAGATATATGCACCCATATATTCATTGCAGAAATTATTGACAATAGCCAAGATATGGAAGTAACCTAAGTGCCCATCAATAGATGAATGGATAAAGAAGATGTGTCACACACACACACACACACACACACACACACACACACACACTGGAATATTACTCAGCCATAAAAAAGAATGAAATCTTGCCATTTGCAACAGCATGGATGGACCTAGAGTATGTTATGCTAAGCGAAATAAGTCAGACAGAGAAAAACAAATACTGTATGATTTTACTTATATGTGGAATCTGAAAAACAAAACAAATGAACAAACAGAACTGAACAGAAACAGAGTCATAGATGCAGAGAACAAGCAGGTGCCAGAGGGGAGGTGGGTGGGAGAATAAGAGGAATAGGTGACAGAGACTAAGAGGTAGGAAAAGTACAAACTTTCAGTTATAAAATAAATGAGTCACAGGTATAAATGTGCAGCATGAAGATTATAGTTAATAATTACGTAATATCTTTGTATGGTGACAGATGACAACTAGACTTATCATGGTGATCATTTTGAAATGTGAAGAAATATCAAATCACTATGCTTCGCATCAGGAATTAACATAGTGTTATAGGTCAGTTATAGGTCAAAAACAAACAAACAAACTCATAGAAAAAAAAGATCGGATTTGCAGTTACCAGAGGCAGGGAGTGGGAGGGAGGGGCAATCAGATGAAGGCAGTCAAAAGGTATAAACCTCCAGTTATAAGTTCTAGGGATGTAATGTACAGCATGATAAATACAGTTAACACTATGGTACATTATATATGAAAGTTGTTAGAGAGTAAGTCCTAAGAGTTCTCATCACAAGGAAAAAATTTTTTTCTCCATTTCTTTAATGTATCTATATGAGATGATGGATATTCACTAAACCTATTGTAATCATTTCATGTCGTACATATGTCAGATCATTATGTTGTACACCTTAAACTTATACAGTGCTGTATGTCAATTATATTTCAGTAAAATGGAAGAGAAAAACAGAAGACTTTTGAACATTCTCCTAAAAGCTTGGTGGCAACCCTCTGGGGCTTTAAGCCAGGGATAGACATGCTCACACTCAGATCTGGGAAGGCTCACTCTGGCTGCAACTCGGAGAAGGGATCTGAGCAGGGCAAGACTGGAGGCAGTGAGATAAGGTAGGAGGTGGGGTAGGCCCGCAGGCTGGAGGTGATGGAGACTTGGAGCGTGGTGACAGGGAGGTGAGGGAAAGTGGACAGACTGGAGAGATCTTTACAAGGGAAAATCAATGGGACTTGGGGGCTGATGAAGGAAGGGGGTGCTCCAGAGGCCCCCAAGGCACAGTGGAAAAGAGCACTGGGCTGGGAATCTCAAGATCGAGGTCTAATTCCCGATCAACCACCAATCAACTACCCAATGGCTTTGGCCAAGTCACTTTACTGCCCTTCACTGCTTTCGTTTCCTCATCTTGTAGGACAAGATAAGGCCTGTTGATCTTATGGTACCACTCAATTCTACTATCCTCTGATTCTACAAAGTAAATGCATTACCAAGGACAAAATAAAACAATGGTGTCACCTCCCCCCAAGGTTTAGGGACCCTTCCTCTATGTGTTACTCAATACCGTTGATCATCATATACTTAAAGATGTACTCAAATGTTGCATTTACTGGTCTGTCTCCTTCAGAAGGCTAAGTGCTCCTTGAGGGCAAGAACTGGGTATCCTGTACCTGGAACCAGGTCAGGCATATGGTAATTGATTCACTGTATTTGTGAAATTGACTATTTTAAAGTGCTGAGAGGACAGACACACAGTTATTCAAGAAGGCATCTTGGTGCCATGTATTGTGTTTTTTCTGTATCCAGGGCACTGTGGTGGATGCTAGGGTCATCTGAATAAACAAGAAAGCCAGTCATGGACCTTACGTCAAGTCAAGTGGCCAAGACAGATGTTAAACACATGAGGACAAAAATAATGGTTTATTTCTAGTTGTGGCAAGTGCTACAAGGAAAAGTACTGGGTATGGTGAATGTGTAATAGGGAGACCTAACTGAGAGAGTGACCTTTATGTTAATAAGGATGAGTTGATTGACTCACAGAACTAGGAAGGGAAGAGAGAAAGAGAGGGGGACAGAGGGAGAGACTTTTAGGAATAATAAGGAATAATAAGCATTCATGAAGGCCTGAAGCAGGAAGGAGTTCTGATGAGAATACTGGAAGGAAATCCGCTGGAATGGTAACGTTAGCTACATTAGGACTGTGGAATTTTGGGTACTTTTTATTTTCTTTTGTTTGTATATACATTTTGCATTTCACAGATTTTCCACAACAAACACACATTATTTTAATCACTGGAGGGGGAAAAAACATTGTTAGTTTAAACAAAATAATAAAGGATGTGGGGAGAATGGGTGTCATGGAGGAGGGGGCACATTCCAGAGGGACTGGTGACTTAAGCGGTGAGTAATCCCTACGTGCGGGAGAGCAACAGGCATGTTGATGGGCCTAGAACAAAGAAGCAGGGGTGACTCACGAATGATACAGTTGAAGCTGGGCCACCAAGGTCCATGAAGTTGAGGCTGAAGAGTTGGAGGTGATATGAAAAGTCATAGTGAGCTACTTTCAAAGGGCCTGAGCAGGGAAAGTAAGCATTTTAGCAAAGGGGAGCAGGATGGGGAGAAACCAGAGAGAGAGGGACTCTAAGAGGTCCCTTCGGGGCTGGTGGGGGGAGCGGGGACCTGGTAAGGCCAGTAGTCCTACAACACGGAGTAGTTGATCCTTTGTTACTTCCCAGGCATCAAGGGGTTGGGCTACCCTATGCTTTCTGCCCCACAGTGGAAGTGGACATTGTGGTTTCTGAAGGTCCTTCCTGATCTGCAATCTCTGAGAAATAAACTGCAAGCCTGGGGACATTTCTAAAGAGATAAAGTCAAAAATTGGTTTGCGGGGGCAGAAGTGGCAGGGCACAGGCAGAATTTGGAAAATTGGGGCCTGATATAAGTTCTAAGATGTCCTCCCACCCACTCCTGATCTAGATAAGCACCCCTGCCATCCACACTGGATACTTGGCCAGGATTTCCTCCTGAGGCTGTGAAGCATTTTTAGGGCTGGGATGTGAGTTGGGGAGGGGGCGGAAATTGGCTCCCCTCTCCCCTCTGAGCTGAACCTACAGGAACTACCTCAGCCACTTCCCTTCTAGGCTTTCCCCCCCTCTTCCCATGTGGTTTCCTCAGATCACCATCTGATTGCCCCAACAGAAATCTTCTTGGCATCTCCTCTCACCCCACACTCCTGACATGGGTGCTGCCCACTCAGAGAGATGAGGACCAACTTCGTCCTGGCCTTCTACCCAGCCCGGAAGCTGAGTGCAGCACGAGAGTCTGTGCCCTAGCCCTCTCCTGCTCTCTTGAGAAAAGAGATGCAAAATCATATTAAATGATGATATTAAATCACCATGTTAAATCAGCGTATCAAGTGCAGGATTGGTCAGTCGGCAGCTGAGGGATCACTGTCCATCGCCCCGTAATTGGCCCTGGGCTACCGTGAGGATGGAGGAGACAGGGGCACTGAAGGAACAGTCCCGCTGTTTGGAGGCATCAAGTTCTTAATAAAAGTAACTTCAACCCAGAAGACCTGAGTTCATGTCACAGCTGAGCTCTTGCTAGCTAAGTCATCTGAAGGGTAACCCACTTACCTCTCTAAGCCCCTTAGTTTCTTCAACTGTGAAATGGTCATGATAGCTAGTTTAGGATCAAACGATGCAGTGTCTGAGAAAAATAGACTTAAAAGGAGTTCTTCCTTCCACAGGAATCTATTGTGAGCCTATCACTGCTCAAAATGTTCAGGATATAAAGATAAAGAAGACAATGGTAACAGGTCAGACCCCTATCCTCAGGAAGTTCCTCCAGTTGCTGTTATTACTGATGACTGTTGAATAAATGGGGCCACTCATAAGAAGCAAATGGAGAGTTCTGACAGAGGATGAAAGGCTATATTTTCCAAAGATGGGTATCCTCCTCCGATACTCTTCTTACCCCGTGACTGACACGCCAGGGTGGGATCGTGTTCCTTCCCCTTGAATCTGGGTGGGGCTGTGACTGCCGTGACCAATGGATTAGGGGGAAAGCAATGTAGATCATAAAAAAATGAGGTCATAAAAAGTATATAGTTCATGCCTGGTTCTCTTTCTCAGTAACCCAGACACCATGCAAGAGAGGCCCAATCTAGACCAAGGGAGAGGAACCGAGGCCCCCAGCCAATAGCCAGCATCCACTGCCAGACGTGTGAATGAAGGATCCTGCAGACGGATGGTTCCAGTCTCCAGCTTTCGAGTCTTCCAGCTTTGACCCCAGACATCATGGAGCAGAGGCAAGCCATTTCCATCCCCACTGCACTCCATCCAAACTCCTGATCCACAGAACCCATAAAGGTAACACAGAGTGTCATGCCCGCTAAGTCTTGGGGTAATCTTTTAGGCAACATTAGATAACCAGAACATAGAGTGACCTTAGGAGGAGCAAGAATGAGCAGCATAGAAACTGAAGGAGAAAGTACCCTAGACGAGTTGAGTTAGTCAGATGGAATGACATTAAATGTGGAAAGCGTTACTAGCCTCGACCACGTGGTTTCTAACCTTGTCCTGCTGTGAAATTGTTCCCTCAAAGACCACCAACAACTTCCCAACTGACTAAAGTCAAAAACACCTCACCTTTTCCTCCATACTCATTCTCCTTCAACTTCTTTCCTTGACTTCCAGTCTTAATATAAGGTCAACTACCACACGGACATGCTTCTCTACCGGTCTCTGCTTTGCTTTACTCATTGGTTCCTTTTCTCCCTCCTACCTTCCCACTAGGCTGTAGCCAACTTACTTTCCAAAGGCTTGCTCCCCTCTCTCTATCCATGTCCCTCAAAGAGCTCACTTCTTCTTCTTCTTCTTTTTTTAAAAATATTTATTTATTTGGCTGCACCTGGTCCTAGTTGCAGCACACAGGATCTTCGTTGCTGCCATGCAGGATCTTCCTTGTGGCATGCAGTCTCTTTAGTTGCGGCATGCGGGCTCTAGCTCCCTGACCAGGGATTGAACCCAGGGTCCCTGCATTGGGAGCACAGAGTCTTAACCACTGGACCACCAGGGAAGTCCTGGGCTCACTCCTTCTTGATGAAACTATCACCTGTGTGCAGTCTCCCACTCCAATACCTCCATAACCAGTCCTGTTCATCGACATGAACTCGTATCTTGTATTGCCAATTTCCCTCTGGTCATGTGCCAATACCTTATTTCTTTGCCACCTCAAGTCCAACACATCCAAAATGGACCCACTGTAATGGATGCTATCTGGGCCTCACCCAGATCCTCTTTACCAGCTGGTCTACTCATCCCCCAGGTACCAGGCATGTTGTCTGATAACCACACACAGCTGTCCCCTTTTCTGGAGAATTGGCCTGGACCGAATGGGAGACAAGCCATCCCCACAACACACACTTTGGACAGATCTCAGCCATTGACTGCCTGATGCGCGACTGTAAAACACCAGCCCCCTTCCCTCAAGGTGGAGCCGACTCTGGTGTGATTTGCACTGAAAGTCTCCCTGTGGACTCGGATTACAGCTTAGCCCACATCCTTGCTTAGCTTCTTGGCTTTGCCATCTTGTTCCCCTCACTCTTCTTCTCCTCCCCTCATCAATCCCTTGGACAAAAGTTCTGTGCCAGGCTCTGCCTCTAGGTGACCCAACCTAAAACACCTATCAAGGAAGGTTCACTTGTTTACTTGTTTCTTGGCCGCCCCGACCTGAAACTCCTTATCGGGCCAGCCATCAATCCTAACACATTTTCTAGCAAATGCCTCTCAGATTTATTTCTTCCTCCTTGTTCCCATTGCCCCACATAATCACCTCACACCTGGATTGTGAAATCGGTCTCCTCTCCAACCTCCCTGCCCTTTCCTGTTTTTCCTTCCCCCCACCCAACATGACTTGCACGTAAACGCCAGATTAAAATCTCTTTAATGCCTTTGATCATACAGCTCCCCTACCCAAAAGTTTAATGCCTCCTGTTTCTAATGGCACTAGATAAAGACTCTTTTGTCTGCTTTCCTGGACCCTCACTGAGATCTGGCTTTCACCTTGTTTACTTAACCTCATTTTCCAGTATTTCTAATTTTCTATTCCAGCCAGCTCCTTCAAAAGTCCACAAAGCACACTTACCCCCACCACACCAGCCCCACTTTCCCCTCTCTCCTACACTTTCCTAAACCCTGCCCATCAGTGGGAGGGCCACCCAGCTGTCTCCCAGTATCCACCCTTCCCTTCTTCTCAGTTTCCAGCTGGGCACAGGGGTGCCTGGAGTAAATAACACATATCCCAGCCTCCCTTGCAGCTGGATATGGTTAAATGACTTCACTTCAGCCTATTTCATATAAGCAGAAATGCTGTGCATTACTTCTGTCAATGGATTAAGAGGAAAGGATGTGTTTCTCTGCCCCTCTCTGTCCTACTGGCTGGAATGTGCAGCTTGGACAGCCATCTTAGATCATGAAGTAAAAACCACGTACTGAGGACGTGAGGCAACAAAGTGAGCTTCTAGCCAAGCCTGAACTGCCAGCCTTGATCTAGACTTTCTTTCTATCAGAGAGAATGAATTTATATCTAGTAAACCACTATTCTAATTTTTTGTCTCTCACAGCTGAATCTAATCCTAACTGACACACATACTCAACTTTTCTGTTTGTTAGCCATAATGAGCTTCTGTGGCTCAAAACCAAAGGAAACCAAATGCTAAGGAAGGAAGGTAAAAGCTTTAGAAAAATTAAAGGAAGCTGAGGCAAAGTGCACAGGACTTTAGAAAGACATTTCTAAATTATTACTGGCAGGGAAGTGACTACGATTATGTAAGGAGAAACTAGGCAAGCCCAGGCAAAATGCAGGACTGGATTTTCATGCATGGTACACTGCAGAAATTATGGGCAGAGCAGATCTAATATAACTCTGAGTGTTAATAAGGTGGTTGAGCTGTACTTTGGTTCTGCTCACATCTTGTGAAGGGAGGAAAGAAGTGGATGCAGGGCTGAGCTGAGAAATATTTAACAGCTGCCTGGAGGTTGGGGGGAGTCTAATTAGCTGCATTTCCAGTTTCCGTGGTGTAAATATTCCCAACAAGGTCAACTTCAAGCTACCGATGTTATGTCAGTTGGCTCATAAAATTCCTGAAAATATCACAATCTGCTCTCATGAGCTGGCTCCAGCACAGAAGGGGGCGGTGAGGAGGGCTGAAATAGCAATGCATGTAATGAACCTCACTAGGCGCCAGGCACTGTGAGAACCATTTTGCATATATTATCTTCCTTAATCCTTCCATGCAACACTGAGGGGTAAGGCCAAACTTCCCCAACCATTAATCCTTTGGGGGAAAATTCCAGTACATGTGGATTTATATTTATATATCTTCTCCACAACCCTGGAAGATGCGTTGGTCATTCCTATTATGGATAATTAGAAAAAGTAGGAAATGGAGGTTAGGAAGGAAAACTAGGGTATAGTGGATATTCTCTGGGTTTTGACAATGCAGCAATGATTCTCTCCTCCTCTTCTGACAATAGTCATTGGATTCTTTGGGGAATTACCTGTGCACAGTCCTATCGAGCTTTAAGTTAAGATGTCCTTTCTTCCCCAGGCTCCTACCTAAACCAGACTAATCAGACTCTCTCTGCTGGAGCTTTGAATGATGAACATGAATGTGAGGGATGGAAGAAAACTAGCTGTCATTCATTCATTTCAGCAGGTAGTGAGGGCAAGACTTGATTCCTGCTATGGAGTCCCCGGAGCTGCCCTGGTTCCTGTGTTCCCTGAGCCTAGCTCTCTAGCCTTCCTTTGAGGCTCTGAGCTCTCCAACATCCTCCCAATGCTCAGCTTTTCTAAGTTAGCCATAATGAGTTTCTGTGGCTTGAAACCAAAGAAATCCAAATGCTAAGAAAGGAAGGTAAAAGTTTTAGAAAAATTAAAGGAAGCTGAGGTAAATGCAGAGGGCTTTAGAAAGGCATTTCTAAATCCCTACTGGCAGAGAAATGGCTACAATTATGTAAGGAGAACCTAGGAAAGCCCAGTCAAAATGCAGGGCTGGATATTCATGCATTTCACTGCAGAAATTATGGGCAGAGCTGACCTTATATAACTCCGGGTGTTAATAAGGTGTTTGAGCTGTACCATCAGATGCTCATCACAGGGTTATTTTTTTTTTAAGCTTTTTTTTTTGTAAATTTATTTATTTAGGCTGCGCTGGGTCTTCGTTCCTGCGTGCGGGCTCTTTGTTGTGACGCGTGGGCTTCTCTAGTTGCAGCTCGTGGGCTCAGTAGTTGCAGCATGAGGGCTTAGTTCCCCAACCAGGGATTGAACCCAGGCCCCCTGCATTGGGAGTGCAGCGTCTTAACCACTGGACCACCAGGGAAGTGCCCTGGGTTAATAATCACAGGGTTATTAAGTAAAGGCAACTCAAACCATTTCACATCTAAAGTATCCAGGTTACCCTGTGTTTTTAGAATCTCTATGAAACAGATGGGAATTTTTTTTTTTTTAATATTTTGGTCATTTGGGTGGAGGACCGGAGAGAAAACACAGACCACTAAGCACTCTTAGTTTGCATTTTATCTTCTAGAAAGTAAGATGAATTTACAACTATCTCCTTTAAAACTATTAGCAGTAGAGATCCTGGCAGGTTTCTAGTAGGGAAGCCAGGAGTTGCATTCGGGTTTGTGTGACTGCCCAGCATTTCTGCTAGTTCTATGCCTTAACCAAAATTTTCCCCCTCACCCCTTCCTGCAGTGATCTCACCCTGCTCTGAATTCCTAAAATGCTCGCTTTCTGTCTCAACATTACATTCATTGGACATTCAACACGGTGATTTGCTGGGTCTTCATATGAGGAAAAGTACTTGCTAAGCTCTAATACACCAAGCAAATGTTAGTTATTATGTTATTGTGTATGTGCATATATTAGTGTGTACATGTATAAAATATATACATATAATTGTACATATATGTGTATATGTATGTACAGTTACAGTTATAGATTATTATATGTCTCTTATTTTCCCTTAACTAGGTTATAAACTTCTTGAGGCCCATTTTTCCATCTTTCTACCTTTCACTGCTCATAGTTGGAACACATTTGACAGTCAATCTGCTGATGATTTGAGTGCAGGGACTAGCCTCCATCATTTCTATGACTTTCAGCCACTTATCTCCACTGCCCTCCTGTGTCCTACAGGGCTGCCAGGAGGACTGAATGAGACAATGGGTGCAGAGCACCCTGGATTGGTTGGTTCCGTGTGGCCTATGACAGAAAAAACTCTCTTAGTTCCCCCTTCAACCTCTTGTCTTCCTTTTCACAGAAGTTTGGGTCATGGCTATGATCAGAAACACGTTTCCCTTTTTCAGTAATAGATTTCTGAAGAAGTTGTTTCTAGACCTCTGAAAGGGTGGTAGGAGACCTCATCCAACTAGAGCAGACTGATCTTGACTGCTTTAAAAGTGTTGAAAGCAAATGAAAGCCATCAGCTCACAGTGAATGTTTTCACAATGCAGCAGTTTTCCTTCTCTCACCCCACTCATCATTCTAGCCCGGTGCTGTCCAATAGAACTTTCTGTGATGATGGAAATGCACTATACCTGCGCTTTCCAATATAGTAACCACTGGCTACATGAGGTTTTTGTACATTAAAATGTGGCTGATGCGAATGAGGAACTGAATTTTTAAAAATTATTATTTCTTTTTTTTAAATAAATTTATTCATTTGTTTATTTTTAGCTGCGTTGGGTCTTCGGTGCTGTGTGCGGGCTTTCTCTAGTTGCGGCAAGCAGGCGCTACTCTTCATTGCTGTGTGCGGGCTTCTGATTGCAGGGGCTTCTCTTGTTGCAGAGCACGGGCTCTAGGGCACGCGGGCTCAGTAGCTGTGGCTCACGGCCTCTAGAGTGCAGGCTCAGTAGTTGTGGCGCACAGGCTTAGATGCTTCGCGGCATGTGGGATCTTCCCGGACCAGGGCTTGAACCCGTGTCCCTTGCATTGGCAGGCGGATTCTTAACCACTGCGCCACCAGGGAAGTCCCGAGGAACTGAATTTTAAATTGTATTTAATTTTAATCAATTAAAATTTAAACAGCCACATGCTACCATATGCGACAGCACAGAGCTAACTTAAGAGAATCTGGGTCTTTTTGTTCATTCATTCATTTATCATTCAATCAAAATCTACTGAGTATCTAATATAAGTTAGGCACAGTACTCAGCCCTGACAGGGGTTTCAATGGTTAGTCTCTCATCTGAAAGAGCTCAAAATTTCTTTGAGGAAGGGACTTCCCTGGTGGTCCAGTGGTTAAGACTCTGCGCTCCCAGTGCAGGGGGCATCGGTTTGATCCCTGGTCAGGGAACTAAGATCCCACATGTGGCGTGGCCAAAAAAAAAAAAAAATTGTTTGAGGAAACAAATGATCTTCTGAGATGACCTCAAGACCTTCTCTTGTCTTCTGACTATACCATGTCCTCTTGAAAAAAGTAGCTGGAGATTTCTTAGGCATGGGTCACCCTGCAGATGTCCTTACCTCCCCGACATCCCCTGCTGGATTAGGGTCCTTGCCTGAGCTACAGGCGGCTCCCAAGGGCTGGCAAGAGTCCAGCGATATGACCAGAGGAGAGAATGCCCAACAAGGTTATTCTACCCTGGGGCATGTGTGCATAACCCATTCAGAGTTTGAAAGTGAGACACAAGTGAGGATGCAAATATCAGAGCAGCGTAAAACCCCAAAGACAACGAGCTAGGGCAGTGAGCCAAATGATAATGTTAATAATGAGGATTGTTAAGAGGCAGGGAAGCATAGAGTTTGGTTGCTTTGTCTCTGGAGCCAAACTTCCTGGAATTCAATCCCAGCTCTAGCCCTTGCTGCCGTGCAAAGTTTCTGTGCTGTATCCTCACCCGTGAAAGGGATGTTGTAAAGGCCTTCTTCTCAGAGACTTACCACGAAAATTAGATGAATAGAACATGGAATTGAACCAGAGGAAGCTGGTTCCAGCGTCCACTCTCTGACCGATGTAGTACACTGCTGGATTTGGGATGAGGTAGACTAGGGTTCGAATCTAACTCCCGCTATGTAATCTTGAGAAAGTGAGCTGCCTCATGGAACTTCTCATCTTCCTCTTTGGTAAAAGGAGGATACAGACAATGATGACAGTGGAGGTTTGTGAAGGTTTAATGGATTGATTCCTGGGTAGTGCTCAGGATAGTGCCTACAGGGCACTGTGTGTGCCCAAGCAGCGTGGGCCTGTGTTACTTCACACTCAGGTCAGTGGTCACTAGGGGCTAGGAGCGAAGAGAGGGTATTGATTCCAAAGGGGCATAAGGAACTTTCTGGGGCAACGGAAATATTCTATATCATGATTGCAGTGGCATTTATGCAACTATATGAATTTGTCAAAACTCATCAAACTGGACTCCTAAAAAGGATGGATTTTACTGTATATAAGCTATACTTCAATATACCTGGCTTTTTTTGGCTGTGTCGCGAGGCTTGTGGGATCTTAGTTCCCCGACCAGGGATCGAACCTGGGCCCTCGGCAGTGAAAGCGCAGAGTCCTAACCACTGGACTGCCAGGGAATTCCCCAATATACCTGGCTTAAAAAAAAGAAAGTAATATCACCAAGCACTACCAAATTCTATGTGAAAGGGTGGGAGTCAGAGAGAGACAGGATGAACACAACCCACAGGGATGGGCTGAGAGTATCTGGTTTGTACATTTCTCTTTTTTTTGTTTTTGTTTTTTTGGCTCCTCTGTGCGGCATGCAGGATCTTCATTTCCCAACCAGGGATCAAACTCGTGCCCACAAAGTCCATTAACCACTGGACTGGCAGAGAAGTCCCTAAATGCTGACAATTTAATAACTTTAGGGGGCCTTGTCAAAAGGCCCCTGGCATCAAAATGGCTGCATCACAATGCCATGTGCACTTCTAAGCAATCAGAAAGATCAACAGACAAATATCTATAATATACTGTGTTTGGTGCCTCAAGAGATTTACGAACAAAGTAGATGGACTAATTCTACATGGAGGAGTCACGGGCACGGTTTCCCCAGGAGGTTGGAGAGAAAACAGCATGTGAAGAGTCCAGTAGGTAAGAGTTTGGCATGAATGAGAAAAAGTACAAAATTGTACATGGTGCCCTAGCTCAGGGAGCAGGGAAAGCAGTCAGGGGAGTTGAGAGAGAAGCCTGTAAAGTTGCCTGATTCGGGTTGGGAGTCCAGTGTCAGCCCCACTAGAGTTTAGAGGCACTGAAGTTACCAACCCAGACACTGACTTGGTCAAGTCCATCTTTTAACAAGAAAGCTCTGGGGAGGGAATTCCCTGGTGGTCCAGGGGTTAGGACTCCGCGCTTTCACTGCAGGGGGCGCGGGGGAACAAGATCCTGCATGCCATGCGGCACGGCCAAAAAAAAGAAAAAAGAAAAAAAAAGAAAGCTCTGGGGAAGGCATAGAAGATAGAAGATGGCATGGAGGGAGAAGAGTTAGGAAGGTTCTCTGTGTCCCATCCTTGTCATTGTTTCCATTGAAATCAAATGTGCCTTTCTGGTAGTGTATTGTTCTGAATACCAAAAGTATTAGGTAAGTAGGTCTCAACTAGGATACATCAGCCCTGAAGGTGGCTCAGGTGCCCAGTACTTTGGGACCCTCTCTCTCTTTTCTGAACTGGGGAACCCTAGCTCTCAAGCAACCTCTTCATTCGGGCTCCCAGGGTTACCACCAGTTGGTCTGTGTGGGAGATGCAGCAGTCACAGGAGCAAACCCAAATGGTCATGGTTGGCAGTGGAGAAGATCATCAGAGCCAAGGGACACATGATATTTTCAGCCTCCCCTTGTGAGCAATCCCCTTCAGTGTCGGGTGGTATTTCCAACCTGGGGAAACAACTGACCAATGGTCTGGGAAGAGAGAGTGTCATAAAAGGGCCAGGGCCGCCCGATCCAGGATGACGGTAGCATGGGGCCCAGACACTCTAGGGAATCTGTGAGTGATGGAGAGAGAACATGAGGGAAAGCAGGGCTACTGGCCAGCCCAGCCCAGCTTCCTCTTTCATGAGCTCATAGTCAAAGCCAGGCCAGACCGGGAGGGTGCCAGCAATTAACTTAGCTTGTTTTTTCCCTAACTTGGTTCTGAGTCACACAGGGCACCTACCCTTCCCAGAAGACCGCCTTAGGTTTCACCCCGGGGCAGCCGATCAAGCTCCAGTCCTAACACGCTATCCCCACTCTCGCTGGAGGCGGGCCAGCCGGGAGCACCCGCCCCGCCCCCGAGGCCTCTCTGGGTGGAGGCTGGGCCCCTCCCAACCTTCAAAGAAAAGGGCTTATGCAGGCAGCTGCTTTGGAGGTAGGAGGGAGGCACTGGCTAACTTTTGAACACACAGGGGAGACGCTGCTGAATCAAGGAGCTGCCGGGGAGGGAGGCCCATTCGAGAGCCTTTAATCTAAGCCCTTGACTTTACAGATCAACTCATTCAGTAAATACAGGGTGTCTGAAAAGGCAGGACAAAAGGGGAAATGCTTTATTTGTTGCCCTTCCTGCCCACCCCCCCACATTACGCTTTGAATTAAATCTCAGTCATATTCTCCAATGTTGACATTGGAGCAATCTACAGAGAGACTCCCACATGAACACCTCTAATATTAATGAATTAAAGAGCCCTATGTTTCTAGCCTTTTCAGGCAGTCTGTACGCTCTAGACACTGAAAATAGAACGATGAACAAGATGGATAAAGTCCTGCTTTCAAGGAGTTATAATCTGGTGAGAAGGAAACTGAGGCCAGAGGGAGGAGCCACAACCCTGGGGTCCTAGGAAGCCAGTGTTGGACCAGAACAGGGATGCTGGGTTCTTTTCCCAGCTCCCCACTCTCAGCAGCCTCTGGGGAAGTTTGGCTGAGTTGGACTGGGCTGGGCCGGGCCAGGCTGGGCTGAATCCAGGGCAGGGGATATCATGTTCTTTTGTGACCTTGCCTTGGGCCTCCAGGCACCCTTGCCATCCTTTTGCGTCAGGGAAAACTGCCAGGGCCTGATCTTGGCCCTCCTAAGGCCCAGATGAAAGTCTTTGGGGGTCATTTATTAACTTGCTGCCTAGAACTCACCACCGCCACCCCCCAATGCCTCTGGCAAGAATTGTTCTGGCTAGAATGTGTGTGTATATGGGGGCCAGGGGAAAGTTGTTTACAGTCATTCTCATTGGCTGAACAAGAACTAGGAATGTAGAAGTCTCTGCTTCTCTGGAGAAAAGAAAAAGCCACAAAACCTACCTGAAATGGAGAGGGAGAGAAGGGAGGACGAAAAGAGAAAGAGAAATCGTATCCCCCTGATGATCTTAGCACTTGGAGGCTATTTTATCATTCTGGTCTCCTACTCCTGGGTTAGTTCACTACTGTCCACATCTGCTCCAAAGCAGCCCCTCTTCCCATAATTATAATAATGGCCACTATGGAAAAAACACCCACTTTGTGCCTATTCATATTCTTAATCCTTACAACAACCTTAAGGCCAGTTGGCCCATATTTCAATTAAGGAAACATTTTCAGAGAAGTTAAGTAGCTGGCTCAATACCTCATGGTTGATAAGTACCAGAGCTGGAATTTAAACCCACTTTCCTCTAATGCCACTAGATGATAATATACTCTTTTTGCTACCCCATGTTTCCCTTCTATCTCAAACCCACCTCAAGTCAATAAATAGTTATTGAGCATCTACTAAATGCCAGGTGCAGCTGAGAGTTTTCAATTTTCATTCCCCGACCCCAAGGCCCTGGCTCCATCCCTCTATCCCTGCTTCCCTTTCTCAGAAGAGCCTACTTCCAAATATCTGTCTCCCTCTCCTCTGCCCATTCTGCCTCCTTCCCATTACCTCTGTCCCCCATTCTAGCCTGTGGTTAGCAATGCAGCAGTATTCCAGGTGGGGCAGTAGGCATGACTCACTCTTATGTTACTTATAAAGGGTAAGAGCCAGGGCTTTGCCATACATCAACTGCACAGTTATTCCTGACTCAATGGCAGGTCACCCTGAGCCACAGTTGAGTATCCCCCAACTTCCTCTTTGAAGAGGAAATGTAGAGGCCTCTGAAGAGACACAGCTGTATGAACAGACACCTCTGGGGGTGAGGGGTAGCTCCTCAGAGGAGATGAATTTAAGAATATTTATTAAGGGAACTCTTGTACACTGTTGGTGGGAATGTAAATTGGTGCAGCCACTATGGAAAACAGTATGCAGATTCCTCAAAAAACTGAAACTAGAACTACCATATAATCCAGCAATTCCACCCCTGGGTATATATCTGAAGAAAACAAAAACACTAATTTGAAAAGATACATGTACCTCCATGTTCAGAGCAGCATTATTTACAATAGTCAAGATGTGGAAGCAATCTAAATGTCCATCAATAGATGAAAGGATAAAGATGTGGTGTGTGTGTATATATATATATATATATATATATACACACACACAATGGAATGTTACTCGGCCATAAAAAAGAATGAAATTTTGCCATTTGCAACGTGGATAGACCTAGAGAGTATCATGCTTAGTGAAATAAGTCAGACAGAGAAAGGCAAATACTCTGTTATCATTTATATGTGGAATCTAAAAAGTAAAACTAATGTATATAACAAAACAGAAACCAACTCATAGATGTTGAGAACAAACTAGTGGTTACCAATAGGGAGAGGGAAAGGGGGAGGGGCAAGATAGGGGTATGGGATTAAGAGATACAAACTACTAGGTATAAAAAAGATAAGCAACAAGAATGTATTGTATAGCACAGGGAAATACAGCCATTATTTTGTAATAACTTTTTTTTTTTTGCGGTACGCGGGCCTCTCACTGTTGTGGCCTCTCCCGTTGCGGAGCACAGGCTCCGGACGCGCAGGCTCAGAGGCCATGGCTCACGGGCCCAGCCGCTCCGCGGCATGTGGGATCTTCCCAGACCGGGGCACGAACCCGTGTCCCCTGCATTGGCAGGCGGACGCGCAACCACTGCTCCACCAGGAAAGCCCTGTAATAACTTTAAATGGGTACAATCTATAAAATATTGAATCACTATGTTGTACACCTGAAACTAATATAATATTGTAAATAAACTATACTTCAGTTAAAAATATATATTTATTAAGCCCCTACTCGGTGAAAGGCCAAGTACTAGAGAAACCACAGAGATACCATGAGGAAAAAGGGAGGATGTGGTCCTGTATACTCGAGGAGATGATATTCCAGCGGGGGAGAGATACAACAACAAAAAGTAAACAAATACGTAAAATGATTCCCTACTGTGGTGAGCATTAACAAGAAAACAAACAAGGGGCTAAGAAAGAGGTTAGTGGGAGGTCAAGAACACAGGTCAAAGGAGGGGAATGAAGGAACTTGGTGATCTTGGGCAGATAGGGATGTTATGAGGAGAGCTGGAATTGGAAAGGCGCAAAGGCCTTTCCCTAGGATTAGGGCAGTGAGAACCCGTGCAGCTGCTGGTCTCAGCCCCTGGCTCTTTCTGGCCTTAACTCATCCCCGAGCTGTCACCCCTGCACCCTGTCATTGACTTAATGATTCACTCTCAACCTTCCCCAGCTTCCTGTGTGGCAGGGAGGGGGTGGGGCAGAGCCCTGGCTCTCTGAGAGTCCCAGAATGGGGATGCGATTGGTTGAGAAGGAATGGTGAACCGTCTGGGTTCTCTGGTTCTTCTCTTGGTCCTATTCTGCCTTTGCCACAAAGAAAGGTCTCTCTGTGCCAGGAGGACAGTGAGGATAACTAGGTCCAGCTGGAGGCCCAGATTCCAGATATAGGAGGTAGTGTGAAACAGGATCCTGACATCCCCTTCATTTCCCCTCCCCTGCCTAATGCCCTGGAGAAATTTTCCATCATAAACAAGTTATGCATTCCTAACCTTGGGTGACTCTCCCCTTCTCCCACCAAGCAGTTTTCTTCCATCATCACTATCTCTCCCATCCCCAGTTTATGTCTGTGTGAGCATGTGAGCCTGTCCACACATGTAAATTGTCATGTATTTATGTTGATCGTTGTGTAGTGTGCAGGTTGCCTTGGAATGAGGGTGTAGGTGGGTGGGTAGGCTCACTGTGCTTGGGTGGAAGTGTAACGATGATGGCAGATGTGAAAGGCACCACGTGTGGGAAAGGGATGTTTCTTTGTTTGTAGAGGAGGTGTGTTTTATGCCTCATCAGGAAGAAGTGTGTAATGCTGAAAGTTTCTAGTGTGCTTAAACAGGAGTGGTGGGTGTAAAATAAAGCAACATATAAGCCCAGGAAGCAATAATATATACAGCAATAATGTCTCTATTTATAGCCCAATTGTGGGCCGTCCCCTTATTTGCAACCCCGCACATCCTTGGCTGAGAAATGCCCTTAGGTGTTCTTTGTTTGGTGTCTGTGTAAGACTTGTCCCAACTTTTCTTAAGAGGTTATAAATTCATATGTGGGATTTGAAGGAGTGTATGCCTGTCTCACAATCTTGGGGTGATCCAGCCAGTGTATGTATACTATATGTGCATTTTTTAGTTCTGCATTTTCATCTTTCATTTATCAAGATTATTGAACAACTAATACATGCAAGGCACCCTGCTAGGCTCTATGGAAGACACAAAGACATGTGTGACACAGCCTTTAATGGAAGAGGTCATACATGTTCTCATCCTGTGCACCAGGCATAATATGATCTGGTACAAAGCTCTGTGGCAGATGCATTTCAAATCCATGGAGACAGCTTTGGTCTCTTCATGCTCCCTGACTCTAATGCTACCCATCTTACCACTAAATTCTGGTAATCTTATGCTAGGAATGTCTCTTAAAGCCACCCCTCCTCGTGTTCCCTGTGTCATAGCCCATTTCAGGCCCTTTCCTCCTACCCAAACCTCTCCAATAGTATCCTGTCTCTGCCTCAGTGTTTCCCCATCCAGAGCATACTCCTTGTCCCACTCAGTTCCCAGCTTTGAACTTGCCCTCCTTTGATGTCATTCCATGACCCACAAGCTCCACAGTCTAGAGTCAAACCCAGTCCCCTGGCCTGACAGCTAAGCTCTCCTCACTGCCTAATTCCTTTCCAGCCATCATCACTTCCCACTGTTGTCGAACCCGGATTTGCGTGCCTGATGCACAGTGAGGCCAAACAAACCGAAACATTGGGTTTGGGGCAGAGAAAGGTTTATTGCAAGTGCCAAGCAAAAAGAACAGGTGGCTCTTGCTCAAAAACCCCAAACTCCCTGATGGTTTTTAGGGAAGAGTTTTTAAAGGCAAAATTTGGATCCTCAAGGGCTATGTCATTCTTTTAAAGGTTGTGCCCTGCCCCCTTCCCTCCTGTTTATGATGAGGATGAGAAGTTGCCAAAAACTGCAAGTGCCAGGGCAGAGCAATTTAAGCAGAGCATCTAAGGTGAGAAAGAGCTTGGCAAGTCCTGGGAACTGAAAGGAGGAGGCCCTGGGTGGCTGGAGCACAGCACAAGAGAAGAAGATGGGTAAAAATGAGTTTGGAGAGGAAGAAATGAGATTTTGAAGGTACTGTTATGGAACAAGTTCATGTGCCCAATGCACAGTGAGGCCAAATAAACTGAAACGTCGGAGTTTGGAGCAGAGAAAGGTTTATTGCAGGGCCAAGCAAGGAGAATGGGTGGCTTGTGCTCAAAAACCCCCAAACTCCCTGACAGTTTTTTGGGGCAAAGATTTTATAGGTAAAATTTGGGGTGTGTTACTTTCTTCTGATTGGTTGGTGGTGAGGTAACAGGGTGGTGCTCCAGGAATCTTGTACTCAGCCTGAAGTTACCATCCTCCAATTGAGTGAGGGCCTTAGTTCCTGTAGAAGAACTCAAAGATATATTGTTATGTATATCCCTTGAGGAGGAACCAGGCCCCTGCTTTATCTGCACCATTATTTTTTTTTTTTTTAAGTTTTTGGCCGTGCTCAATGCGCAGCATTTGGATCTTCCTGGACTAGGGATCAAACCCACGCCCCCTGCAGTAGAAGCTCAGTCTTAACCACTGGACCACCAAGGAAGTCCTGCACTATTTGTTTCTTGACTACTCCTCCTGTTTCTGCATTCCCTTCCTTCCCTAATCAGCAACTGTTTGAATCTGTCCTTTGGAACCCAGGGAAAGTCTAGGAGGGACACGGAAAGGCTTTGGTACCCAGGAGGGCCCCACAGGGTCCTGCTGGGTTTCACCACTACTCCATTACGGGAAACTTGTCCTGAGATTGTTTTTCTTGTGATTCCCCAAACACGTCCTGTACTTTTCCAGCTCAAGGCCTTTGCTGATTCCATTCTCTTTCTCAGTCATCTTCCACATCTGACTCTGTGGTATCCCACCCACCATTTAAGGTCATCTCAAATGCCATTCTTCCCTGATGCCTCATGTGATTGATTAGACAGACAGGAACAGCAGCTCTATTGGGTTCCCCTTATACTTAGTCTTCCATTTTCTTAGAACCTGATGTGTTTGCTTTAGATAAAGCACTTGGCTCGCTCAGCAGCATACATGCTGAAACCTACCTCAGTACTCAACACTACCTTTTAACAGGGTGTCTGGCCCTGTTGAGTGCTCAAAAGATGTTAAATTCTGTGTCCATGAGCAGCTTTCTCTAAGGCAGTTATGAAAATGTGTCAATTCCCTCTTGTGTTATTATCATTACCACAACATTTGCATAATGTCTCACAGTTTAAATGTTCTTCACATAAACTTAAATCCAGATGGCTGCTCACTTCTCACCTTTGTATTTTGTGGTCCTCTGCTCCAGCCATGTATGAACATTTCTGCACATTGCTGGGTTGCCTCTGTGCAGTTTCTGCACCTTTGTTCTGTGTGTTTGTGATGTGCATATTGAAGGGGAGCAGAATATGCTACCCCAAAATGTGCCACTTTGGCATGTGAATTATTTGGAGCTGAAGGAAATCAAGACCCCGCAGACAACTGCCTAAATAATTTAGGTAGGGGGCCTGGCCCAGAGATAGCTTTCATCTGAAAGACTTACCTGCTTAGCAGGGCAAACATCTAATTAGCAAACATCTGCTCTTCTCACCTTCCTGTGAATTACCCACCTCCCCTTCAAGCCCCAGGCCTCTTTCCCATTCCTTAGCTCAAGACGGCATGTAAGCCTCAATTGCCCGAGTGGCTGCCTTTGAGTCTCCAGTCTTCATGGGCTCCTGTAAGTACGCAATTAAATTTGTTTTTCTCCTGTTAATCTGTCCTATGTCTAATTATTAGACCAGCCAAAGAAACTAGAAGGAAAGGAGAAATTTTTCCGCCTCTACAATGTGGTGTGTGTGTGTGTGTGTGTGTGTGTGTGTGTGTGTGCGCTAAAGCAGGCAGGGTTGTGTCTGTCTGTGTGTGCTAGGGTTTTCATTTCTCTTAGGCATCTTGGCTATTTCTGTAGTGACTTCCCTCCTAGGCTGTGTGTTTTCTGTGTTCCTACAAACTTGTGAATGTGCACCTGTGACTGTGGTTCCTTGACTTTGCTGGGTCAGTATTGTAGTAGGATGGGCAGACTTCCTTATGTAAGCCTTCCTGCCTCTCCAGAGATGGGGCTTGTGGCTGAACCTTCTCAAACTGTCTGTGAGCCCCTCTCCAGCTGCCACATGTCCCGACATGTGCCCGCAGTCCGGAATTTTACCCGCCTCCACTCACAACTCACACACTCACGACACACACTTAGGTGCCTACGGTTGCACTGGCCAAGTCTCCACCCCCTTCCTTTGCTTAAACTTCGGAATTTCCAGCCGACCGGCCAACCGCTCCCAGCAGCGGGTGGAGTTGAGAAGGGCCCGCCCAGTTCTCGGGGTACAAAACTAGCTCTGCAGGGACTGCGCGGCCACTTGTCCTTCAGCTCAGCGCACAATGTGTCACTCTCGAAGCTCCCTCCCCACCATGACCGTCCTGCGGGCTCCGACCCCGGTCCCCTCCACCAGCCCGGGACCCCGACGAGGCTCCGGCCCCGAGATCTTCACCTTCGACCCTCTCCCGGAGACCGCGGTGGCCCCCGCTGCGCGCCCCAGCGCCTCCCGCGGTCACCGAAAGCGCAGCCGTAGGGTCCTCTACCCACGAGTGGTGAGCGTCGCCGAAGTGGACAGCCCGGGGGAAGAGCAGGGTGAACCGCCGGACGCCGGGGCCCCGACCTGACAAGTTGCCTTTGTTATCTCCCCACAGGTCCGGCGTCAGCTGCCAGTCGAGGATCCGAACCCTGCCAAAAGGCTGCTCTTTCTCCTGCTCACCATCATCTTCTGCCAGATCCTGATGGCTGAAGAGGGTGTGTCGACAGCCCTGGTCCCGGAGGACACCCCCAGCGCGCAGCCCCCCGCGCCCACCGTTGCGCCCCCGGTCCTCGAGCCCCTTAATCTGACCTCGGAGCCCTCGGACTACGCTTTGGACCTCAGCACTTTTCTCCAGCAACATCCGGCCGCCTTCTAACCGGACTCCCCACACCCACAGAAGAATCTGAAAAACCAAGAAACACTGGGTGTACCTGGTGCGAGAGAGAGCGTATCCCAAACTGGGACTCCCAAGGCAACTCGCACTCAGAACACTACAGCGGAGATGCCAGCCCGAGCCTGGGAGAGACAGGCATCGACACGCCGGGGCTAGGCCGGGTGGCAGGAGAGCATCGTTATTTCTCATTGCTCCTAATAATATTTATATGTATTTATGTATGTCCCCCTAGGTGATGGAGGGGTGTATGTAATATTTATTTTAACTTATGCAGGAGTGCGAGATGTGCTCCTTGCTGCAAATGCAGATCTCTGGGTATTTATTGGGCTCTGGAGGATTGGTGAAGCCCGGCGCTCAGAACTGAGCGAGGCTGGGAAGAGGGATGGAGGAAACCCGGGTCCGAGAAGGCGCCCGGGCTGGGAGTCACGGACGGTGGTGGGTCGTAGTAGGTTTAGCGGGTGACATACTCAGCCCTCCAGCATCTCAACTCGCGGGTCTACTGTGTGAGGCTTCGGCGGACCGTTGAGAATAAGGTCCTTGGCCTTCGATCTCCTCGAAGTTGCCCCCAAGGGGTGGCTGCGGGGTCGGTGGGCTGTCAGGGGGCGGCTATGGGGTCGCCCGGTATGTTCTGTGAACACAAATAAACTTGATTTATCGTCAGCAGTCATGTGAGTGTCTCTTTGCAAGCTATGGTCCCCCATTCCTCATGGCCTTCAAGCGCCTGGGCCGGAGGAGCCGCGGCCAAGTCACCAGCGGGCGCTCCTCCCCGGGCCCCTGAGCCCCTTTTTCCCGAGTCACGGAACCCAGCATCCGGTAATCGGATGCTGTTGTATGTTGCCCAGTCTGCGGTTTTCCCAGTTAGTTCTTGCGGGGCAAATCCGAGGTGGGTTTTCCCAGTTAGTTCTCGCAGGGCAAATCCGAGGTGAGTCAATCTCCCTTGCCCTAGGGTGCCAGACCCACTGAGGTCACGTCCCGTGGGGCGGGGCGTGGAGCGGCCTGGGCGGGGCTCCGGACCCCGGAAGGGCGGCGAATTGGGGGCCGCCCCACCCGACCCCGGGCTGCCTGTGCAGCCCGGGTGAGCCGGGGCCCGGGCGGGCTGCGGACCGGAGCGCGGCCTGCTGGGAAAGGGGCGGGCCGGGGGGGGGGCGGATGGTCCGCCGCGGGGGCGGGGTCGCGTCTGCCGCAGCGACAGGGTGCGGCCTGGTTGGGGGCAAGGGCGCCAGCGCGGGCCCAGCTCCCAGGCAGGCTGTGCGCGAGCGGCCTCTGCTCGGCAGCTCACAGGTCGCCTGCGCGTCCCCGCCCTGCCCCGGACCCCGGCCAGGCCGCTGCTCGCGTCCTGGAAGGTAGGTGGGGGGTGGGGTGGGGAGATGGAGTCGGGCTGTGGAGGAGCAGGGACGGTGGCGCAAGGGTCTGGGGGTCTCCAAGGGCCGGGAGAGCTTTATCAGATAAGGGAGAAACCGTCGTCACTGAAGGTGGGGTGCGGCAAGGGGCTGGGAGTCGCTGGGTGACTGCGAAATTTCACAGGGTAAAGCCTTAGCGGATCCGTGGGCGCGGAAGGGACTGGGCCGCGTTGTCTGCAGGCGGGGCGGGACTGACAGGAAAGCGAAAGGGTTCACTCCTGTGGACTCCACAGTGCCCCTTGCTATCAGCAAAGGCTTTCTCTCCCCCTCCTCCAGCTCCAGCCTGAGCCATGTTTTTCACCTGTGGCCCAAACGAGGCCATGGTGGTCTCCGGTAAGTATTGTTCTCTGCTCAGCCAGTGACCCCCAAGTCCCCGGAGAGGTCCGTTCCCCCTCTCCCCACAAGCTCCCCAGTGCCAGACCTTCTGCCCACCCCATCCCCATGGCTGCAAGCCACCCACTTACGGTGATTCCCTGCCGCTATCCTTCCAAGGCCTACACTGCCTGCCGCTCCTGCCAGCGCCCAGATTTCTTCGTGGGGATTGCTCCCCCCTCCCTTCCCCAGTTCACATTCCACCTCCACCGTGGCCACCGGCCACCACAGCTCATTGCCTCCTCACCTTGCAGGTTTCTGCCGGAGCCCCCCAGTCATGGTGGCTGGAGGACGTGTCTTTGTCCTGCCCTGCATCCAGCAAATCCAGAGGTAGGTGACAAGAGAACTAGGGAAAGGGAACCCCCGTTTTCTCTCTTTTCTCCTTTTCACACTGTCCACCCCTTCTTTTTCCCCTAGGATCTCTCTCAACACACTGACCCTCAATGTCAAGAGTGAAAAGGTTTACACTCGCCATGGGGTCCCCATCTCAGTCACTGGCATTGCCCAGGTGAGGCTTTCAGAGCCTTTCCTCCAAAGTCCACTCCCCCATCACCTTCTCTGTCCCCAGACATTAAGAATCTTCTGACCATGGCCTTCCCTACCTCTGCCTATGGAGAAATTTCTCTGCTAGTCTCAGCTTCTCCAGGGATCCCCAAGGCACTTGACTCTCCCTGCTTCCTGCCTGTCTTCATGAGACCTTCACCACACCCTCCCTAACCCTATTCTGGCTACAGGTGAAAATTCAGGGCCAGAATAAGGAAATGTTGGCAGCTGCCTGCCAGATGTTCCTGGGCAAGACGGAGGCTGAGATTGCCCACATCGCACTGGAGACGCTGGAGGGCCACCAGAGGGCTATCATGGCCCACATGACTGTGGAGGTGCGCCTGAGGACAGGGAAAGATCTGGAAGGGGTGCCAGAGTGAGAGGGGCCTAAGGACCGAGCTAGTCTGTAGGAGACAGTGGTCAGAAGATCTGAGCGCTTACGTTCCTTCTTCCCTCCATCATGTTATCCTAGGAAATCTATAAGGACAGGCAGAAATTCTCAGAGCAAGTTTTCAAAGTGGCCTCCTCAGACCTGGTCAACATGGGCATCAGCGTGGTCAGCTACACTCTGAAGGACATTCACGACGATCAGGTAAACCTAGGCAGTTGCTTCTCCCCGCTTTCCTGCTCCCATCTGTTAAACCTTCCCGAGGACTGTGATATCTGCAACTCTCCCACAGGACTATTTGCACTCCTTGGGGAAGGCTCGAACAGCTCAAGTCCAAAAAGATGCTCGGATTGGGGAAGCAGAAGCCAAGAGAGACGCTGGGATCCGGGTGAGAGATCTGGTGGTTGCTTGGTCACCATGGGCTTATTGTGCACCTGGTGGAAGAGGGGATGGCGTGGGGGCTGGTGGAGCAGGGTTGGCAGAGGATATAAATGAGGCCGGGCCTGGGGTGAAGACAGAGGAGCTTGGTGGAGAGCAGGCTCTCTCCCTGGGGCCTTCCTCTCCCTACTCTGACTCCCTGCCTGATCTCTGCATGGACAGGAGGCCAAAGCCAAGCAGGAAAAGGTGTCTGCTCAGTACCTGAGTGAGATCGAGATGGCCAAGGCGCAGCGGGACTACGAGCTCAAGAAGGCTGCATATGACATTGAGGTCAACACCCGCCGAGCACAGGCTGACCTGGCCTATCAGCTTCAGGTCAGAGCCCCTATGCTGGCCCGGTGGCCAGGCTGGACTTCACTCCCTCCCCGTTCTTCTCAGGCCACCACTCTCTCTCATATTCTAACTCTGATCCCCTTATTCTGAGCCTCCATTTCTGACCCAACTCCTCCTTATGAGGAAGATTTAATAGACCTAAACGTTTCAGCTGAAAAGCAGAGAAAAGGCCTAGAAAGGATGTGCTCGATAGGGCTGATCACGGGCTTGGGGCAGTTTGTGCCCTGTGCCAGGGCACCTGGATGAGGGGGTGAACCAGAGCTAAGATCCAACCATGCTCCACATTGGGCCTGGGTGAATGGGTCTGCATCCACCCAGAGGAAGGGGTGCCTTTTTCTAATTTGCACAGGGGTACTCCATGGGCCCACAGCAGCCCTGGTGATCATAGAAGTGTGTGAGAAAGGAAAACGTAGACTTGGGCTTTGAATCCCACAAATGAGACATGGGGGCCCTTGAAAATGCAGGGAGGTGTAGTCGATCCTCATCATTTGTGGATCCCATATTTGAGAATTTACCTCATCACTAAAATTTATTGGTTACCTCAGAACCAGTATTTTTTTGTACTGTTTTGTACTGATGACCATCTGCAAACATGCGCAGAGTGGAGAAAAATTTGAGTTGCCTGATATGTGCTTCCCAGTGAGGTTGAACAAGAAGATGTTCTACCTTCTTATTTCGGCTCATACTGTAAACAGTGTCATTTTCATAGTATATTCACTGCCACGTTTTTTGCACTTTTGTGCTTTTTTTTGGTGATTTCACAGTTTAAAATGTCCCCAAATGTAGTGCTGAAGTGCCGTCTAGTGTTCCTAAGTGCAAGAAGGCTGTGGTGTGCCTGATGGAGAAGATATGTGTTAGATAAGCTTCTTTTAGGCATGAGTTACAGTGCTGCTGGCCAGGAGTTCATTGTTAATGAATCAACAGATATGTTACATATGGTGTCTTTAAGCAGAAACACATAAAACGAGGATATATAGGACTTCCCTGGTGGTCCAGTGGTTAAGACTCCGTGCTTCCAGTGCAGGTGGTGTGGGTTCGATCCCTGGTCGGGGAACTAAGATCCCACATGTTGCACATCTTTTTTGCACTTTTGTGCTTTTTTTTGGTGATTTCACAGTTTAAAATGTCCCCAAATGTAGTGCTGAAGTGCCGTCTAGTGTTCCTAAGTGCAAGAAGGCTGTGGTGTGCCTGATGGAGAAGATATGTGTTAGATAAGCTTCTTTTAGGCATGAGTTACAGTGCTGCTGGCCAGGAGTTCATTGTTAATGAATCAACAGATATGTTACATATGGTGTCTTTAAGCAGAAACACATAAAACGAGGATATATAGGACTTCCCTGGTGGTCCAGTGGTTAAGACTCCGTGCTTCCAGTGCAGGTGGTGTGGGTTCGATCCCTGGTCGGGGAACTAAGATCCCACATGCTGCACATCTCGGCCAAAAAAAAAAAAAAAAAAAAAAAAAAAGGATATGTATTGATCTGTTATGACCAGAGGCTCACAGGAACCTAAACCTGTATTTCCCTTAGGAACAAAATAAGTGTTTTGTTAATTCAGTGTTCATGGCTACTTTATAAAACAGAACTACCATAAATAACAAGCATCAACTGTACTCTGAGACATTTACCCAAAGGGTAGCAATGTTATGAAATTCATTTTTGCCAAGAGTTGGTACAGGGTGAAATTATGAAATGCAACACATCTTTAGTTATGATGTTAAATCCCTGGATGGCTTGACAGGTACCTGAGTGTGGCATAGTACTTTGCTACTCAAAGTGTGGTCTGCCTCCCAGCAACATCAGTATCCCTGGGGAGCTTGTTAGAAATACAAAATCTGAGGCTCCAGCCCAACTGACCAAGTCAGAATCTGTATTTTAACAAAATCCCTAGGTGATTCATTTATTGATACACATTGGAGTTGAGAAGCATTAACATAGTGGAAACCACCAGCTTGGGTGGGACTTAACCTACCCAAGGATAAGGTCTTTAATCTTCTCAACATGGCTCTCCTTGTCTGCACATCAGAGGGTTGGGCTGGTTTGGGTTCTGTTCAGATTTTATTAGTTCCTCATTTTGTGCCAGCCAGGCTTTGTGCTAGGTGCTGGGAAATAAGGATTTACTCAACAGGTATCTGTTAAATGCCTGTTATGTGCCAGGCATTGTTTTGGAGGTGAGTATACAAGTATGAATGAGACAGAATAAGATTCCTGCCCTCATGGAGCTTTACATTATAATACACGAAACCACTAGTAAGTAAATAACCTTCACTGGCTCTAATTACATGATGTGCTATGAAGGAAATACACGGGTGGTACTTTACTGGGGGGATACTCTATTAGGTCGGGGGTGATCAGAGAAAGCTTTGGTGAGGAAGTGATACATGAGATAAACCCTGAAGATGAGAAAGAGCCAATGATGTAAAGAGTTGTGGGCCAAGAACATTCTAGTCCAGTGCTGTTCAAATAGAACTTTCTGAAATGATGGAAATGCTCTATATCTGTGCTGTGATGTTGAGCACTTGTAATGTGGCTCGTGTGACTGAGGAACTGAATTTTAAAATTTTTAATTTTTTTTTTTTTTTTTTTTTTGGGGGTTTGCGGAGCACAGGCTCCGGACGCACAGGCCCAGCGGCCATGGCACACGGGCCCAGCCGCTCCGCGGCATGTGGGATCTTCCCGGACCGGGGCACGAACCCGTGTCCCCTGCATCCGCAGGCGGATTCTCAACCACTGCGCCACCAGGGAAGCCCTAAATTTTTAATTTTGATTTAAATAGCTATATGTGGCAAGTGACTAGGCAGGGGAGTGGCAAGTGACTAGGCAGGGGACTGGCACATGCAAAGACCCTGATGTAGCAAAGAGCTCAGCGTGTCCCAGGAACAGAAAGGAGGTTTCTGATCCAGTATGGCTGGTGTGCTGTGAGTAGGGAGAGGCAGGCGGGACCAGTTCTCCTAGGGTTCGAGTAGCCGTGATGGAGACTTAGAAGAGTCAAAGCACAATGGGAAGCTATTGGAGAACTTTAAGCAGGGAGGTGCTCTGGTCTAATTTACATTTTTACAAGGATCAGTACAGCTGTTATGCGGAGAATTGATTGTCAAAAGAGAAGAGAAAAAAAAAAAGAAGAGAAGGGGGCTTCCCTGGTGGCGCAGTGGTTAAGAATCCGCCTGCCAACACAGGGCACACGCGTTGGAGCTCTGGGCCAGGAAGATCCCACATGTCGTGGAGCAAATAAGCCCGTGCACCACAACTATTGAGCCTGCGCTCTAGAGCCCGCGAACCACAACTACTAAAGCCCACGCACCTAGAGCCCGTGCTCCGCAACAAGAGAAGCCACCGCAATGAGAAGCCCGTGCACTGCAACGAAGAATAGCCCCCGCTCGCTGCAACTAGAACAACGAAGACCCAACGCAAACAAAAATAAATAAATTAAATAAATAAATTTTAAAAAAAAGAGGAAGCAGGAAGATGAGTTAGAAGGTTTTTCAAAGATGATGGATTGCATAAATGCAGCTAATTGCACTCCCTCTTAAAACCTCACTAAATCCACATAAGGTGATTTAAAAAAAAATAGATGGAGAGAATAGGAACAGAAGCAACAGAAACCATAGCATCATTTTGGATGCTGGAAAGCCGTGGTAATTGACTAAGGAGGTCTGAGACAGCTGAGCCCAAAGCTGCAGGGGAGAAAACAATGAAATGATCTGAGGCTCAGGAGCTGGCAGCACCAGGGGCCTCTGGAGCTGTGATGAAGACTGTTGAAATAAGGAGAAACAGGTGAAAAGTGACTTCTCAGAGCGCTCTGGCTCCCTGCCTCTGGGTAATGCTCCCTTCTCTGCCGCGGTAGACTTCTGGAGGTTTATTATCTGATGAGAGTAAACCAGAGGGCATGACCTGGGGCCAGCCAGACACAGGTGAGGGCCTAAGTACTTAACCAGTAACAGGCCTGAAGAAACTGTCTGCCTATTGAATGCTGAATACTGACCACTTCCCCTAACCACTCACCCCACATGGCTCTCAGAACCCCCATCTTCCAAAGAAGAGATCAGAAGACTGCTCTGGGGAACATGACCAATCCAACATGAAAGACTTGAAGATCCTGAATCTGAGGTTCCTCAGCAGATGAACTGCCTACGTCAGCCTGGATTGAAGCTCAAAGCCAACGAGCCTCACCGACATACCCAGAGTTGCCCTTCAGTGTTTCAGACCTTCCTCCCTGTGAGCAGACAAGCAAGGAATCCCTGACATATGAGGGATCCTGCAACATGGAAGACAGGCCAAAACCACAAGCAGAGCAAAGCAATTTGAAGGATACATACTATGCAGGGAGAAGAAAGCTTAAAAAAAAATAATATCCTCAGTGATAAGAGTAATTCACATCTAGGAAATCAGGACATAGAAAACAAAAAAGAACTTTTAGAAATTAATAAAATGGAAGAACTGAAAAAAAAAATCACAGTGGAAGAGAAATTCTAATAAATTTCCCAGAAAATAGAACAAGACAGATGGAAAAATTAGGAAAGAATATAAGAGGCCAGACCAGGAGACCCAACAGAACAAAGACAACAGAAGGAAATCATCAGTGAAAAGATTCAAACATGTTTATCTGACTTTCTGGATTGAAATGGTCCACCAAAGTGCCCAAAACAGTGAATGAAAAACATCTACCTTGAAGAACATCACTGAGAATAAAGAAAACAACTAAAAACTTCCAGAGAGAATGAGCAGATCTCAAGCAAAGGGTCAGGCATCAGAATGACTTCAGATTTCTCAAGAAGCTAGAAGACCCTGGAACAATGCCTTAAAAATTCTGGTAGAAGATTAATAACAACCTAGTAACCTGTACTTAACCTAATCATCATTCAAATAGAAGAGTGGAGTGAAAATCTCAGAGAAGCAAGATCTGAAAAAACTTATTGCCCACATACTCTTTCTTTTTTAAAAAAAATTAATTAATTTTTGGCGCATTGGGTCTTTGTTGCTGCACGTGGGCTTTCTCTAGTTGAGGTGAGCGGGGACCACTCTTTGTTGCGGTGCACGGGCTTCTCATTGTGGTGGCTTCTCTTGTTGCGGAGCACGGGTGCGTGGCCTTCAGTAGTTGTGGTTCGCGGGCTCTAGAGCGCAGGCTCAGTAGTTGTGACGCACGGGCTTAGTTGCTCTGCAGCATGTGGGATCTTCCCAGACCAGGGATCGAACCCGTGTCCCCTGCATTGGCAGGCGGATTCTTAACCACTGCACCACCAGGGAAGTCCCCTGCATACTCTTTCTGAGGGAGCTGCCGGAGGTTGAGTCTGAAGAAGAGAGAGAAGGAGGGGTGGGTAGGCTCCAACACAGGAACACCGTGATGCTGCATATGGGGGCCAAGAGCAACTAGTCCAGTTTGGAACAGTTTTGAACTTTTAGGGTCAAGGACAGTACAGGGTGCCACATCCAGAAGAACCCTTCCTCTGGAGTGAACAGATGGGTGTTCACTGTAAAGGCAGGGGCACCATCTCTTGTGTTGATGAGCCCCACAGGGAAGATAGTGCACATCTGAGCCAGAGCAATGAATGAGGCAAGAAGTGTGTTCCTCCACTGAACCTCTCCTCACCGACATCTTGGCAAGAGCCTTCTGATCCCTCTACTCTGCAAGGGATAAGAAAATGAAATCTGCCTAAGTAAGAGGAAGTCTATGTATACATGTTCTTGTAGTTGCTTACATTATCCCGGGAAGGATACACGACAAGCTGGTCACGGTGGTTGTTTCAGGGGAAGTGAACCAACCAGGTGGCTTGAGAAATAGGTGGGAGGAAACCTTGCTTATCACTGTTTACTTTTTAAAAAAATTTGGACCACATACAAAAGATAAAAATGACACACACACAGCCCCCAAAAAGAAAGTTGGTGAGAGAAAAAAAAAAGTTGGTGAGAGAACTTTTCAGGAGTTAGTGGACAGTGGCTTGCGCTAAGGTAACCGCCACACAGATGGAGAGAAGTGCATGGATTTGAGCGTGACTGGAGGTGGAGGATGGCCACCATGCACTCAGTGCCCACCAGGTGTTCATGCTCTAGAGGGAGACTTGGTGGAGAAACAAGGTGATAGGAGTTCAGTGGAGGGATACTTCACCTGGCCTGAGGGAGAACAGCAGCTGGGTTCCAGCCCTATCCAGCCCTGAAGCTGAGACTACCTGGGGAACAGCCCTAACCATTGATACTGGCTCTGATAGGGAAGATCAGGCCACCCCCACCTCCCCCCAGGCCATGCCTTGGATCTGTACCGGAAATGGACTCCCTTGGGCAGGCTGAGCCCACTGGGACCACCTTCATGTGCCTGCTCTATTTTTTTTAAAATTTTTTTGAATTGACACAGTATCAAGTCTTTTTTTTTTTTTAAGTAATTTATTTTTTTTTGGCTGCGTTGGGTCTTCGTTGCTGCGGGCAGGCTTTCTCTAGTTGCGGCGAGTGGGGGCTACTCTTCATTGCGGTGCGCGGGCTTCTCATTGTGGTGGCTTCTCTTGTTGCCGAGCCCGGGCTCTAGGTGCGTGGGCTACAGTAGTAGTGGCCAAGGCACGTGGGATCTTCCCAGACCAGGGCTCAAACCTGTGTCCCCTGCATTGGCAGGTGGATTCTTAACCACTGCGCCACCAGGGAAGTCCCCCTGCTCTATTTTTATATCCCGCCCTGGAGCCCCAGCCCTAGCTTCCCTGCCTGCTTCCTAGCCGCTTGCTCTTCAGCTCTGACTCTGAGCATCCCTTCCCAGGTGGCCAAGACGAAACAGCAGATCGAGGAGCAGCGGGTCCAGGTGCAGGTGGTGGAGCGGGCCCAGCAGGTGGCAGTGCAGGAGCAGGAGATCGCCCGCCGGGAGAAGGAGCTGGAGGCCCGCGTGCGGAAGCCGGCGGAAGCCGAGCGCTACAAGCTGGAGCGCCTAGCAGCGGCAGAGAAGTAAACACCCCTTCCTGGCCCCCTGCGGCTCCTTCATCACCTGGGCGCCCCCAGACGAATTGCTGAGGCCTTCTTTACCTGTACTCCTCCTGTGGAGTCTTTCTCCCAGAGCAAGGGCTCTTCCTCAGCTCCTCCCTCCCTCCACTCCCTTCTCTGCCCAGGTCCCAGCTGATCATGCAGGCAGAGGCAGAAGCCGAGTCTGTGCGGGTGAGTTAGCAGATGGCTCTTGCCGGCTTGTGGAGGGAGTGGGATTGTGCTGGGATTTCTTATCCTTGACTACCGCCATCAGTACCCCGGGCGTCCTGTACCCTCCTCAGATGCGTGGGGAAGCCGAGGCCTTTGCCATAGGGGCCCGAGCCCGGGCCGAGGCTGAGCAGATGGCCAAGAAGGCAGAGGCGTTCCAGCTGTACCAGGAGGCTGCTCAGTTGGACATGCTGCTGGAGAAGCTGCCCCAGGTCTGGGGGTCATGTGGACAAAAGCAGAGGAGGGACAGGATGAGGGAATGAGGGGTGGGGGAAATGAGGGGCTGGGGGAGAACCAGGCTAGGGGCCATAAATTCGGGGTGAGAATTACAAGCCAGTGACCAGGGTGAGGAAGGATGATCCTCATACAAGTGAAGGACAGGGATCTTAAAACCCAGGGTAAGGAGTCTTAGGATGGGTGTGGTCAGACCGCAAGTGCTGAGTGGGCATCTTACCTACCAGGTGGCAGAGGAGATCAGTGGTCCCTTGACCTCGGCCAATAAGATCACACTGGTGTCCAGTGGAAGTGGGGCCATGGGGGCTGCCAAAGTGACCGGGGAAGTGCTGGACATCCTGAGCCGCCTGCCGGAGAGCGTGGAGAGACTCACAGGCGTCAGCATCTCCCAGGTGAGTGTTTCTAGGGCGGGGGCTGTGGAGCCGAATCTCCAGGTTCTTATGGCATGTGATGCAGCAGACCTAGCATGGGGCCAGCACCCAGGAGGCCTGGGGGCCGCTGACGTTTATTAATTGCTTTCTGTGTGCCAGACATAGTGCTAAGCTTCTACACAAATGGTTTAAAAATTTTTTTAAATCAAACTTCCTTTGGGGTATGTGGGGTTTTACAAAATAAAGAAACTGAACTTCCAGTTTAGCCCATGTCATACAGCTGGTGAAGCTGGGCTTCAAACCCAGGCCAGCTATCTCTGGAGCCTGTGCTCTTGGTCACCCCACTAGTAGAAGGAACCAGCTGCAGCCTGTTGACAAATAATTCCAAGGCATATCACTGCTTTTCTTGGTGCTTGTTTATTCACCTGTAGATTATGGTAGAGATCAGAGAGTAGGACCTAGAGCCAGACTGTTCTGGTGTGAATCGTGGCCCCAGTGCATGCTGTGACCTTGGACAAGTTAATCTTCTCTGCACCTGTCTCTTCACCTTAAAACTGGGTTAATAAAAGTAACTACCCTGTTGAATTGTTAAGGGGATTAAATGAGTAGATATTTGCAGTGTTTAGAACAGTGCCTAGCATGTAGTAAGTACTATATAAGCGTGTTAAAGGACTTCCCTGGCAGTCTGGTGGTTAATACTCCACGTTCCCAATGCAGGGGGTGTGGGTTCGATCCCTGGTGGGGGAACTAAGATCCCGCATTCTGCACAGCCAAAACAACAAAAACAAAACAAAGAGTGTGTTAAATAAAATATGCATATGTAAATAAAAGCACCAGACTGAATCAGTGACCTTTGAGCTAGGTTCCTTGGAGTCTCCTTGAGATCTGCAGTGGATAATTGGGAGCTAAGGAGGGCCTGTGCAAGCAGGGATCTGGCTCCCTTCACCCCTTTGCAGTAGTAATTCATTATTTTACAAGAATCCAAATGACTGCTTGGCAAAGGGGGTGAGGTAGGGTACCAGAAAAAACTAGAATACTCATGGAAATATGCATCCTCCCTGCAGCCTGTTCATCCAGATGGGAGCCTGGGAGAGCAGGGCACCTGGCTCCCATAGTCATCACTGTTGTCTTTTGCCAGGTGAACCACAAGCCTCTGAGAACAGCCTGAGCCCTCGACCTTCGCGATGCCCAGCCTCATAACTCAAGTTGCCCGAATGGTTCCAATATTGCATGCACTTCAGCTGGCTCCCCAAGCACATCCTGACAGCGGAGTTCCACTGCTTGTCTCTCCTTGCCAAATAGCCTGTCCCTTGCCTTGGAAGGGAAGGGTTGGCTCCCTTTTCCAGCCCCATACTGCAGAGACTGCCAGTCCCACAGGGGTCCCGTGCCAGCCTTCTGATGATCCCACCCCCAACTTATTTAACTTAATCTACTGTCTGAGCCTGTTGTCCAGAATTCTTCCTTGACCAAGCCTTGAGGGGTGGTCTGCAGGTTCTCAACTTTGTCAAATAAATTGCTATTAATAAGTACAGATACTTATGAAGTTAATACAGCAGAATGCTAGAATGTAGCTTTCGCCTTTGCATTCAATAGGCTTTTTACAATGGGAGAGAGGCAGTAGTTACTTGTATATGTTAAGTTATAGAATTAATCCCCCTCCCAACCCTGAAGTTGGTTATAGTCAGCAAAGCATGCTTAAGTGGAAGCAGTAATAGTTGCATTAGTCCCTAGAATTACTGAAAATACGGCCAAGGGAAATTGTTAAGCTTGTTAATTTCCAGGGCAGCTTTGAGACTATTACATTGTGCTCCTTGAAGCATGAGGTATTAGATGGAACAGTTTAGAATGGGACCATGGTGTGACATCCCTCACTAGTGATTTTTTGCCTTAGGCTGAGAAAATCCACAGGATTACAGAAATCAGTTACCCATAACAGAAAGGAACCCTGGATGCACTGTGCATTCGAGATTTTTCTGGAGCACTGTTAAAAACAGACTGCTGGGGTCCAACCCATTCTGGTTCAGTACATCTGGGCAGGATTGTTCATGGGGATGCTGATCTTACAACCACTTGACATTCATCTCAGTTCCCTTTTCTGCCCCTAGATCCTGCATCTGGGCCTATACCTACCCCAGTTACTAAGACAGGTACAGGTGGTAGGTACCAGGGATTAAGGTGTAAGGATATTCTTCTCATTAGTTTATGGGAAGTAGAATATATTATATAACTGAACTTGAGCCCCATGCTTCCACCAGCAATCTTTCCCTGAATGAGCACACATCTCGCAACTTTTTTTTTCAATTCCCGTTTATTTTTGGCTCTTGGGGCAATGTCATCTTTTCAATATGAAAGTGATAGAAGTACCTGGGTCCTTGATAAAATCAATGAATCACTAGAGCAGCCAATGCTGAAGCCTGTCTTACCTCTGGACTTTTTTTTTCAATTCCCACTTATTTTTGGCTCTTGGGGCAATGTCATCTTTTCAATATGAAAAAAAGCAGCAAGTTCAACACAATAGAAATCTGAAGTGTAGAATAGGACAAAACCAAGGGTAGGGGGGAAGGCAGTAGCAGAAGAGATGAGGTGTTGCCAAAAGATGGAGGGTGTCCTGTCCCCTCTCTGGGGAATGACATTTAGGTGGTAGCACATAGCTTTCCATATAGGTACAGAAGGGCTGATGGTCATTTTTTTCTCTAAGAAAAGATAGAGACTAGTCTCTCTTGCTCCTCTTGATCCCCTTTTCTGACCAGGGGAAAGAAAGGAATCCAACATTATGAAGGAGGTAAAGTGGAAGAGGGAAGGATCCCCCCCTTGACAGGGTGGTAGCCAGAACCTAACAAAGGAAATAGCTCAGGACAGAGCTTGGAGGGAGACTGAAAATGGAGATAATACTGTTAACACCTCCCCAGAAGCTGAGAGGAGCAGAGAGATACCTGGAAACTAGGACTTCAATAGCCTGGATGCCCCTCTCCAAAACCCCACCCCTTCCCAGTAGGGACTTCTACCTGCTGCTTGGTTTCCTTTCCCCTGGGCTACCACATGGGCCTAGGATGGTGGTCATCTATCCGGGTTATCAGCACGTGGTTCTGAACGGGATTTGATGAGACCCAGCTTCTTGAGAGCTTATCTTGAAAACAGAGAGGGAAATGTTAACTGGACAGATGGGAGGAGTGGGCACCAGAAGGAAATACAAGGTTACCCAGAATGGCAGAAATCTAGGTTTCCCAGAGTGGAAAGAGAGAGGAGACATTCAACAAACAACAGATATTTATTGAGCGCCTATTATGTGCCAGGCACTGTTCTAGAACCCCCCCCCCAAAAAGAAAAAAAAAGACAGAGGCAGAAAACGCAAATTCTGAGGGAGAGGAAAGGGGCGGTTGAGGAAGAAGGCGGAGGGGACTGAGAAGCCTGAGGTGCTGGGGACTCAGCCTTAGGCCTCCTCTTCGGCCTCCTCACCGAAATCCTCCTCCTCTTCTGCGGTGGCATCCTGGTACTGCTGGTACTCGGAGACGAGGTCATTCATGTTGCTCTCAGCCTCGGTGAACTCCATCTCGTCCATGCCCTCACCTGTGTACCAGTGGAGGAAGGCCTTCCGGCGGAACATGGCAGTGAACTGCTCTGAGATGCGCTTGAACAGCTCCTGGATGGCTGTGCTGTTTCCAATGAAGGTGACCGCCATCTTGAGGCCACGGGGTGGGATGTCGCAGACGGCCGTCTTGACATTGTTGGGGATCCATTCCACGAAGTAGCTGCTGTTCTTGTTCTGCACGTTGAGCATCTGCTCATCCACCTCCTTCATGGACATCCGCCCACGGAAGACAGCAGCCACGGTGAGGTACCGGCCATGGCGGGGGTCACAAGCAGCCATCATGTTCTTGGCATCGAAGACCTGCTGGGTGAGCTCCGGCACAGTGAGGGCCCGATACTGCTGGCTTCCACGGCTGGTTAGAGGGGCAAAGCCAGGCATGAAAAAATGGAGACGTGGGAAGGGCACCATGTTGACTGCCAGCTTGCGGAGGTCAGCATTGAGCTGGCCAGGGAAGCGGAGGCAGGTGGTGACACCACTCATGGTGGCCGAGACGAGGTGGTTCAGGTCCCCGTAGGTTGGCGTGGTCAGCTTGAGGGTGCGGAAACAGATGTCGTAAAGGGCCTCGTTGTCAATGCAGTAGGTCTCATCAGTGTTCTCCACCAGCTGATGGACGGAGAGGGTGGCATTGTAGGGCTCAACCACAGTGTCGGACACTTTGGGTGAGGGCACCACACTGAAGGTGTTCATGATGCGGTCAGGATACTCTTCACGGATCTTGCTGATGAGCAAGGTGCCCATTCCAGAGCCCGTGCCCCCGCCCAGCGAGTGGGTCAGCTGGAAGCCCTGCAGGCAGTCACAGCTCTCGGCCTCCTTCCGAACCACATCCAGGACCGAGTCGACCAGCTCGGCCCCCTCTGTATAGTGGCCCTTGGCCCAGTTGTTGCCTGCCCCAGACTGACCTGCAATGGGGTCAGAAGGCAAGCTTGGTTAGTAAAGTGTGGAAGATACATGGCCACATTTCTACCTTTCAACTTTTGGAGTAATGCCAGTGGATGTATCTTCTCTCCCTCCCCTGTGGTATACCTGTCGCCCCCCCCCCACAATTTACTATTTAAAGCAGTCACTACCTCCATCCTCCATTAGGTTTCAAAACACAGCCCTGTATAAGTTCTTCAGTACAATCATTTCCTAACTCTTGCTGCACCCAAATAACTTGAATAAATATCTACTATTGTTTGTGTAACTCACCAAAAACAAAGTTGTCTGGTCTGAAGATCTGACCAAAAGGCCCTGAGCGAACAGAGTCCATGGTCCCGGGTTCTAGATCCACCAAGATAGCACGAGGAACATATTTTCCACCTACAGGGAATAAAGTAGCGTTGTAAAAACTGACAGACATAAAGGTAAATATTTTGGAGCTGGGAGGCAGCCGGGAACCCAAACTTGTGATTCCAGGCACTGCCACCAGGTGGCAGCAGAGCCACTTTTGAGCCCCGATGGGGGAAATGAAGAAAGGCCTCCAAAGGAAGAGAATGGATTCATTCAAAGGGGATAAAGGGTTTCCCAGGGAGGCAGAGACCCCAGATAAGTGGGAGTGATGGAACCCGTGATTCACGGCCTCCTGCCCTCACCTGTGGCTTCATTGTAGTACACGGAGATGCGGTCCAGCTGCAGGTCGCTATCCCCATGATAGGTGCCGGTGGGGTCGATGCCATGTTCATCACTGATCACCTCCCAGAACTGCCGGGGGAGAGCAACGGGTCCTCAACAGCTCAGGTTCCAGCCAATTATACGCCCCCTACCGCCATTTTAACTCCAGATACGCCTGTGGCGGGCCCTCCCCTAGGGCCTGGCATTTCTTCTGCCTGCCACACCCTTCCCCTAAACACCTGCACACGCGGGAAAACTGCAGCTTTCACTGCTTGGGATGTGAGATGCTGTGGAAGGTCCCGGCGATCGCAGGCACCGAGGTGGGTATGGAGGCGGCCGACTTGCTCGGAGAAGCGTACCTCCCCGCCCGCCCTTCGCAGGGCACAAAGAGCTGGGGGCCGGAGAAAGGAGCCACTGCCGCAGGCGCCCACCCCGCCCGGCACGTGACCGCGGCGCAGGCGCGCGCCGAGCAGCCGACAAAGGGAGGTGCCGCGCGTGGGCGGGGCCGAAGCGCGAATTCCGCGCGGTAAGGGCGGGACTTGGCTCGGGCTCGCGCGCCCCCAGCCGGCTGGCCCGGCCGCATTGTCCCAGCGCGCCAGGGCGCCCGGGTCCCGCCCTTCTGCTCTAACGTAGCAGCCGCGCTTCCTCCCCGCCCCTCCCCCGCTACACTGTAACCGCGCGCAAAGGAAAAAAAACCCTCCCCCTTGGCCTCGGAATTTTATTTCTTCTCTAGCTTTTAATTTTAACCCCTTTGCTTTAAATGAGGTTTTTCTTCCTTTGTCCTACTCTTTGGCCCTGAGGAGTCCTTTTAAAGAAAGCACTCCCCCTTTCCCCTCGCTTTCTCCATATCTGTTCACGCCCTAAAAGGGTCTCAGTTAAGGGCAAATGAAAGAAACTGAAATTAGTCCAGCACATATTAGCCTTCCATGCACGAAAAACTGGGGGACCGCCCCTTGGGGATCGCGGGTGCCCGGAGACACCTGATCTTTTGTAAAGGATATCGCGTAGTGCAGCCCACCCTGGCGCATGGCGTCCCCCACATATGGATCTGACCTCTCTGCAGCTGCCCGCCAGCCTCGCCCCTTCCCCCTCCGGCTTAGCCCTCCGAAGCCCCGCCAAAGGGGATGCACATGGGGAAAACCTCATCTCGCTTTGTCTCGGGCCGTTTCCGCATCTCCCTCGCTCCCCGGTCCTCGGACCGTTAGCAGATGCCCTTTTTAAGTAAAATTTTACAGAAACTCGGTTTTCCCGCCCCCTAAACCTGAAGGGTGCTTTTAACAGCTTCCCCAAAATGAGCCTGCCAAGAAAAATTCCCCATTTTTCAAAAGCAAATCCCAGCTTTGCATAATACAAACGTGTATTATATACACATACAACTTTTAAGGGGCAAAGCCTGACTAAGAATGGAGGATGCGAATGTCCCAGAGCCATTCGTCATAACTTACCTGGATTTTTTTCTTCTCAAAAATAAATATAGTCAAAAGAGGTTAAAAATCCTTACCTTGGCACCGATCTGATTGCCACACTGACCGGCCTGGATGTGCACGATTTCCCTCATTTTTAAAATTTATTGTAATCTTTTTGTTCGCCTCACAAGTGTGTACGGGGCAAGAAAATGATATGTAATTAGTTTTTTTCTGCTGCTGGTCGCAGGCTGGAAGGATGGGACGGGGCCCGGAGGCTGGAGCAGCGAGGTCCGAACTCGGCGGCAGGAAGGTTCTGAGAGGGAGAAAGGAGAGGGGAGGGCGCGGGAGGAAAGGCGGGCAGGGCGGGGCGCGCGTGCGCGGGGGCCGGGAGGCGGGAGAACGCGCCCCGCGAGGTGGTGGGGAGACAAAGCCTCACCGAGGCTGGTCCTGATTAGTCCGCGCTGGTCATGTATCAGACGTCCATTGGTCCCTGCTCGGCAGGACAAGCGCAGTCCTCCCTGGGAGTTGTAGTCCTCTATTGTTGTCCACGCTGCAAAATGAAAGAACAAATGGGTGGGTACTGGGTATTGGGGTTTTGGTTTGGGAGTTTTTAATGAAAAATGACCTTGCACAAGGGTTCCTTCCTCTATGCCTGACTTTTCTGGTATAAAAAGAGAGTAGTTTACGGATACAGAAATTGGGAACCCAGAGGTGCCAGGCGTTGGAAGGTGGAGTGGGGGCACGCCCTGAAAGCTCCCCGCTGCGGTAGCTCTTGGGAAGACAGGATTGCTTAGCTCAGCGAAAACTGGGGAGAAATGCGGCACCCTGATCTGCTATCTAACAGCTGGTCCTTTGGTGACCCAAGGCATGAACTTCAGTAAGCTGTCTTCCCCCAGATACCTCAGGAAGAAGGAGGGGATTGCCCTCCTGCTATTTCCTTGGGAGTTTTCTAATGATAATGTTTAGAAACAAAATTGCAGCCAGAGCTTTTCAAGATAGAGAAGTAATTGTGTGAAGGGTATGTTCAAGAATAAGTTGAATGGTTTAGAGAAGTTGATATGCCAGAAGTGTCTGTCCATGTGGGGGGTCTGGGCCTTAGAGCAGCGTTTAACACACTGTATTTTCCAGCTGAGAACTATGGGGTGAGATACCTGATAGAATTTCAGTGTCTTCCAGCCTGCCTCTCTAGACACTTTGATGAAGTCAGTGTTTTTTCAGTTCACTGATTTCACTGACTAGGTGTCTGACCATTGCAACATTCCAGGAGCCTCAGGATTGAAATAAAAGGGGTAGTGAGGTGATGGGGAAAAAACTAGATCAGCTGAAGTCTGAGTGGCATGTTTCGTCTCAGGGATTAATTCAACTTGAGAGATACCAAGTGTCCACCAAACCAGGAGCTAGGGATACAAAAATGATTAAGAAGTAGCTCACTGTTCTTCAGGATCTTGCAATTTCGTGAGAAGTGAATAAACAATAATTGAGTGTGGTAAGCACTGTGATAAAGGACATGTGATATCAAGGTCATCATTGTTAATTCACATTGGATTCAACACACATTTCTCAGTCATTTTATAAATAAAAGAACATCAAGTTGTGTAAGAGCCGTCTACCCACTTAAAATAGAATGTTCATGTTTTAGGGCATGATCACAATGAAAGTAATTACGTATTTTGTGGTAGTGAAGAGTTCAGGATTTACAATTAGGGAACTGGTTTCAATTTGTCTCTACCTTACATTAGTTGTAGGCAAGTTATCGGCAGAGCTCCGATTCTTTCTATAAAACCTATTTCTGCCTATTGTAGTCAGAATGAAGTGAGATAAGAATGCAAAAGTTCTTCCTAAATTATTCATGTCAAATTATTATTCTTGTCTTAGTATGACATTTAATGAAATAAATGATATTTATCATACTTGAACCCTTCAAAGACCTCGGTCAGCCTTCAAGATGGTTAACGAAACACTTCTGTTTGCCTAGGGATCTTTACTCTTGGAGAATGACCTCAAAATGTCGATCAGGAATGTATTCTCAGAGAGGAAATGACATGACTTCAGGACGAGCTAACTCATAAGAAAATGAACTTCCATTGCAATGAGTCCTCAAGCGCCACGCCTACGGGATATTTTCCAAACTGCAGCCTTCAGCCACGACTGCAACCCGCAACCCATTTTCATTTCTCATGAGTCAGCGGACACCATGTCTGGGAGGACCGGGGAAGGACGCTCTGGCCGCACTAGATGCTTGGGGCGACGACTATGGTAAGCCCCTCTATCCGTCGCTGGCGGCCAGACTCTGTGGTCGCGATTTAGAAATCTGCGCGGGAAGTGGGCGGTGCGGTGAAGCGGCAGTGGGTTGTCCTTCGGAGCTGCCCAATCGAGGTGCGCTATTCTGTGCGCCTTTGGCGGCCTCTGATTACAGCCTCAGCCAACTGATCTCAGCCTCCCGGGAGAAGCCGCCCCTTTGAGCTGTAAGGGGGCGGGGACGGGGCGGGGTTCCGGCTGTGCCTCCGAGTTGGCGGTTGCTCTGTTGGCGTGCAGCCGGGCTGTGAAAGACAGCGGCAGGAGCCAATCAGCGAATCGGCCCCCGCCCCGCTCAGGCACTCGCGCCACCCAGGTCGCGGCCGTTACTGGTGGCGCGCGCGGGGACTCAAAGTAGGTGAGTTCTGGGGGGCCTCGCCCAGGCTCCCCGGGTGCCATCTTGGTTTTCCCCGGTGGGCGGGAGGGGCGTGCCTTGGGTACGACTGGGCGGAAGATACTTGGAAATTTGCTTCTCGGATTATAATACTCATCCTTACCTGACGCCCCTCCCTGGCTTTAGGTATGAAGACACAGGGAGACGTTGGGCTAGGAGGGAACCCATGGGATGGAGGGAGATCAAAGGTGGTGGCCCATGGATTGGAGCCGAGGGTCATGGGCACCAGCTGAGTTCGCCATTCATAAGAACGGCGTTAACACTATCTCCATGGAGGTGTCCTACTTTCCCAACCTGTCAACAGTTTCCCTTTAGAGTAGCATCCTTCATACTGTTTTGAGTTTTCATCTTATTTGTTCTTTAATCAGGAGGGCAGAGTTAATTTTACTTTTCGTTCAGGAATGTATCCCGAATACTTACAGCGGTACCAGGTGCGCAATAACTGTTGAATGAATATGATGGACCCTTGGGGAAAAGACACAGTTCTTCTGCCTGGTCCAGTTCTCGAGGGGGGGGTGTGAGGCAGAAATGGAATGTAATAGTTACACTATGGTGAGAACTATCAGGATAAGTACAAGTCCACCAACCACCGTGAAACACTTAGGAACATGGGGAACACCAGAAAGCAGAGAAGACTCCAGGCAAGGCTTGGCTGAGGAAGTGACATTTGAACTGAATTGTAAAGGATGGGTAGGATTTGGACCAGAAAACTATGAGCAAAGGGCTAAAGAGCTGGCTAAGGCCTGCAGATGAGAGGGAGCAGTGTGTTCAGAGACTGGGGAGAAGGTCCATGTGGCTGAATCATAGGCTTGGGTGAGGTGCGGGTGGGACATACATTTGAGGATATGAGGTTCTGATTGTGGAGGGTCTTGCTAAGGAGTTTAGATTTTATTTTATCCTATGGGCATGGAAATCCATCAAAGAATATTAAACAGAGGAGAGACATTTTCTGGGTGGTCCTGGACAAATTCCTTAATCCATCCGTATTGCAGTTTCTTTATCTGAGAAATAGAAAGTAATAATAAGGAATTCCCTGGCGGTCCAGTGGTTAGTACTCCGTGCTTCCACTGCAGGGGCCAGGGGTTCGATCCCTGGTCGGGGAACTAAGATCCCACATGCCATGCTGCATGTCCAAAAGGAAAACAACCCCAAAAAAAGTAATAATAATAGTTTACAGGGTTCTTGTGATAATTAAATAAGTCAGTGAATATAAAGTAATTAGAGCAGTGCTTGACACCTACCAAGCCTCTCTTTTGGCTGTTATGAAATTTTGCACTTTAGTCTGATCACACTGAGATGATCTGATAAAGTGTAAAAAGCATGGGCTTTGCAGCCAGAATCACATTTATTCCTACCCTTTTCATTTACCTGCTATGTTATTCTGGTTGAATATTTTCAGCCTTAGTGTCCTAAACAACTGCCTCATGGCTACTATGCCTGATACATAGTTGATGTTTGGCAAAAGTTATCCCAATAGTGGATAGTGAAATCAATTTAGTGGCTTGCAAATCGGCATTTAAAAAATTGAGAAGAGGAAAAAACAGAATGACAACTATAAGTGTGTTGTATAAAGGCTTAACATTGTTTCTCAAAATATATGTCTATAAATAAGCACGTGGGGTTTTTTTGTTTTTTGTTTTTTTAAGATTTATTTATTTATTATTATTTATTTATTTTAGGCTGTGTCGGGTCTTATTCACAGCACGCGGGATCTTTCATTGCGGTGCGGGGTCTTCTCTCTAGTTGTAGTGTGGGGGTTTTCTCTTCTCTAGTTGTGGCGCGCAGGCTCCAGGGCACGTGGGCTCTGTAGTTTGTGGCACGCAGGCTCTCTAGTTGAGGCGCCCAAGCTTAGTAGTTGTGGCACACGGGTTTAGTTGCCTCGCAACATGTGGGATCTTAGTTCCCTGATCAGGGATCGAACCAGAGTCCCCTGCATTGGGAGGCAGATTCTTTACCACTGGACCACCAGGGAAGTCCCAAGCATATGTTTTTATATATATTTCTGTACTGGGGACTTTATAATATTTATTTCTTATTCCGTATCATGGTCAAAGATATTTCTTAAATGCTTCAGAAGAATAACAACAGAATGATTGGCAGAAAGGGAAGCATCAGCCTCCATAGCTTTCCAGGTTTACAGCAGTTAGCAGTCTCCTCTCTGAGGCTGTGTGTGTGTGACCCACTGAAAGAGGTGATAATAATGTGTTTTTTTTCTCAGATCATGGAAGACACCCAGGTTATTAACTGGGAAGTTGAAGAAGAGGAGGAGGTTGAAGAGAGACCCAGTGAATCTTTGAGGTGTAGCTTGGAGCCCCTTGGGCAACTGCATATCTTCAGTAGTTCCTATGGACCAGAAAAAGGTCAGGGGTTATTGGGTGCTGAAGTACTGGTATAGGCCTCTTATTTCTGTGGGGAGGTAATTGGAGGGTTGCAAGCTTAGATATGCATCTGGGAGATCTGAAAAAAGGTTTTACTGGGAATGGAGAAGAGGGAGCTGATTGATCTGATTGCTCCAGGCAAGTGCCCTGGACTCAATGGGGGTGATTTTACTTTGGTAGGAGAAGATGAAGGGATTCAGATAAAAATCCAGTGAGGTCTGGAAATGGGTGGTGGTGATGTTTTGCACAACAATGTGAATGTACTTAACGTCACTGAACTGTACACTGAAAAGTTGGCTGAATGGTAAATTTTATGTATATTTTACCACAATAGAAAATAATCCAGTGTGGATGGATGGGGTAGTGATTATGAATAATGCATTGCATATATACTTTATTAGCTAGTTATCCTGGGGCCTTTTATTTTTCTAATGCATGGCGGGACCTTGAGTGAGTAGTGAGGTACTTAACAGGAACGTTTTCCTAATAGCAGGTCAGGACTCTGGCCTTGGAACCCATCTACCTCTCTAATTCTTAGATTTCCCACTATACCTTGGGAAGAATGTGGTAGGCCGAATGCCTGATTGCTCTGTGGCCCTGCCCTATTCATCTATCTCCAAACAACATGCGGTGATTGAAATCTTGGCCTGGGACAAGGCGCCTGTCCTCCGGGATTGTGGGAGCCTCAATGGTACTCAAATCCTGAGGCCTCCTAAGGTCCTGGGGCCTGGGGTGAGTCATCGTTTGAGGGACCGGGAGTTGATTCTCTTTGCTGACTTGCCCTGCCAGTACCATCGCTTGGATGTCCCCCTGCCCTTTGTCTCCCGGGGCCCTCTAACTGTAGAGGAGACACCCAGGGTACAGAGAGGAACTCAACCCCACAGGCTTCTGTTGGCTGAGGACTCAGAGGAAGAAATAGGTAAGTTTGTGTATTGGGAGGGCGGGTGAGGAGATGGGGATTGTGAGTGTAAAACTGTCAACTTACTCCTTTCTACAACTGACAGATTCTCTTTCTGAAAAGTGTGTGGTGAAAGGACCAAGGACCTCCTTTTTGGCAACAGTAGTTCCAGAGAGGTGAGTGCCAAAGGACCAGATTCCTGAGTCTTCAAAAGGAGGAGAAATCGGGCTGGAGGATCCATCTCTACAAGAACTTATTACCATGAAAGTCCGGGCTGGGGAACTACACATACTCATTCAATCAACTGAATTTTTATTGAGCACCTCTAATGTGCCAAGTAGAAAACTAATTGCTGGAGATAGAAAAGAAAATACTACCTCATGTCTGCCCTCAAGGAGCTCCTAGTTGAGTGGGGTATCCCTTCTGGGGAAATAGATTCTATAGACTCTCTCTTCTCTTCCCTTCACAGCGATGAAGAGGGACCTTCCTCTGCCCTTGATGGCCCTGGGCCACCTTTTGCCTTCAACTTGAACAGTGACACAGTTGAGGGAGAAAGTCAGCAACCAGGAGCAGGGGAGGGCTCCTCAGCTGCCAGAAGAGTCACCGCTGCAGAGCCAGAACAGCCTAAACCTGTCACAACTGAAATCCAGCTTGAAAAGGATCAGTGTTCAGTGAAGGAGAAGAACAATGACACGAAAGTTGAGAGGAATGCGAGGAGTGGGGTGGTTCCAGTTGGAGTGATTCTGGAGAGGAGCCAGCCTGCTGGGGAGGACAGTGACACAGACGTGGATGATGAGAGTGGGCCTCTGAGAAGGCTCACTGGGGTCCATCTGGAAAGGGCCCAGCCTTGTGGCTTCATAGACAGTGATACTGATGTGGAAGAAGAGGGGATCCCTGCAACCCCAGCTGTAGTTCCTGTGAGGAAGAGGCACATCGTCCATGAAGTTGGTACAGAGAGTCCTCGGGCACCTGGCGTGGCACATCGGCAGGAGAGCCCGGCTGGTAGTGATACAGATATAGAGGAGGGGGAGGCCCCCCTGACCGTCTCTCTGGACAGAAGTCAAGCCTCCATCGTGATCGATAGCAATACAGATGACAAGGAAGAAGTCTCAGCAGCGCTCACGCTGGCACATCTAAGAGAGAGCCAGGCCATTGTGTGGAACAGAGATCCAGATGCAGAAGAGGATAGGGCCCAACCGGTGGCCCTTCTGGAGCGAAGCCAAGCCTCTGCTGGGAGAGACAGTGACACAGATGTGAAGGAAAAGGGGCTCCCAGTGGAGAAGACAAGAACTGTTCCCAGGGGTCACACTGGCAAGGCATATTCAGAAAAGAGTCAACCTCCTCTCAGAGACAGTGATACAGAGGTGACGGAAGAGAAGAGCTCACCGGGGTTCCACCTGGAGAGAAGCCAAGCCTCTGCCACAGTGCATGTCAACACACAAGTGGTGGAGGAAGTCCCACCAGGGCCAGCTGTTATACTTCTGGAGAAGCATCAGGTACCTGTAGCATGGACACATCAAACAGATGTGGAAGCTGAAGGAGGCCCAGCAAAGCTGCCTGTGGTGTATCTAGAAGAAGCCCGACCTCCTCTAGCTGCGGACTGTGACCCAGATGCAGAGGAGAACACATCCTTAGCAGCCTCAGCAGTGGCAGATGTAAGAAAGAGCCAGCTTCAGGCAGAAGATACTGGGACAGAGTGGGCTGCAGCCGTTCTTGAACAGGGCAGAGCTTTTATGGCCGGGGCCCAGGGTGGGTCACCCGTGGCCCAAGTGGAGCAGGACCTTCTCCCTGTCTCAGTGAATAACATAGCAGATCTGGTGGTGGACACAGGCACTCCAGGGGAACCCACCCAGCCACAGAGAGGGGGGGCCCAGACCCCCACAGAAAGGGAGAGAGAACCACATGTGGATAGGACCATGGACTCTGGAGACAACCATGATGGTTAGTGCTGGCCTTCTTTCCTCCCTTAACCCCTGCAATAAAGAATGCTTCTAGGGTATCTTAGTTCATTTGAGCTGCTGTAACAAAATACCATAGACTGGGTAGCTTATAAATAACAGAAGTTTATTTTTCACAGTTCTAAAGCCTGGGAAGTCCAAGATACCAGCAGATTCAGTGTCTGGTGAGGCCCCGCTTCCTTCTTCATAGGCAGCCATCTTCTCACTATGTCCTCACATGGCAAAAGGGCCCAAGGAAGCTCTCTGGAGTCTCTTTTATAAGGGCACTGATCCCATTCCCATGGGCTCCACCCTCATGACCTAATCACCTCCCAGAAGCCCCACCTCCTAATACCCTCACATTGGAAATTACATTTCAATGTAAGAATTTTGGGGGAGACACAGAGATTCAGTCTTTTGCATGGGGTTGGGGCTGAGGAGAGAATAGTAGAGAAAAAGGAAGGAGTTAAGGGTCAGCTGTGATTTTTTAATTATCCTATATTCCTCCCCCACCAGATTCTGAAGATCTGGACCTACAAGCTACCCAGTGCTTTGTGGAGAGAGAGAATCAGAGCCTGGAAGGTGAGGACATTTGTGTCATGTGGATACTGGTACAAACAGGAGCTTGGAGATCAGACTGGTAGTCCTTGAAGGGTGTGAAAGCTGGGACGGGCAGGGTGGGAAACTAAGAATGGGACCCCGGAGTTCTTTGGGGCAGTGCTCAGGCCATGCTTTCTTGTGCAACAGTCCCCAGCATGGAGGATGAACCCACTCAGGCCTTCCTGTTTCCTCTGCCCCAAGAGCCTGGCCCTTCCCATTGCAGCTTCCAGGCCACAGGTATAAGAAACTCTCCCCTCTGTGTCCCTAACTTGGCATCCTTATTTTCCCCCTCTACACGTTTCTTTTATATTCCTTGACATTTTGCTGATGTTCCTCCATCTCATCAGAAAAAAATGCCATATTAAGTCAGACCCATAGAGCAACTAGTCTAGCATAAGTTTTTAAGAGGCTACTGAGAGAGCTTTTGTATGAAGGTTTGGACTTACTTTTTGAGACAAATGTTAAATGTTATGACTATCTTCCTTATTCCCAGCTTTCCTTTAATAACCCATTTAAATTTATTATGCATGAATTTGTCTTCATCTTTTCTCAAGCTATTACCTTTTCAACCTACATTCCTCTCTCTCTCTCTCTCTCTCTCTCTCTCTCTCTCTCTCTCTCTCGCTCTCTCACTCACTCTGCTTTCAGGTTCCCTGGATGAGCCATGGGAGGTCTTGGCTACACAGCCATTCTGTCCGAGAGAGTCTGAAGCCTCTGAGACCCAGCCCATTGCCACCCACATTGAAGCCCATGGATCTTGCCCCTCTCCACCTACGGCAGCACCACAAGAGCAACATCCAGAGAGTCCAGTTCATGCAGAGCCACTGGGGATTCAAGGCAGAGGGATGCAGACTGTGGAGGAAGACATGGGTACACCAAGAGAAACAGCAGGGAGGGTGACCCCTGAGAGAGGGCCATTGGAGAGGGAAACTGAGAAACTGCCCTCGGAAGGAGAGAGGGAAGATGTGATGGGAGAGGAAGAATCAACCAGGGGGATACAGGACAGAGAACAAAAACAGGTGTTAGCTAGAGATACTGAGAAACAAGAGTCTGACAAAAAAGTAAAAAGTGCAAGTACTGAAAGGGATATGGAGAGTTTGAAGGTAGAAATTGAGACACCCGAGGAAATACAAGAGAAAGAGAGAGAAAAGCAGACTCTTACAAGAGAAATATTTGACAGAGAAGCAGAGAAACCAGTAGCAGAGAGACCATGTGAGGCAGGTGGGTTAGAAGGGAAGGTACCCAAAGTGATGCTGGACAGAGGCCCACAGACAGGGGAGACAGAGGCGGGGGGTCAGGACCAGAAAGGCCAGGCCTCCGGTTCAACACCAGAGCCTGGGGCGGGGGTGGGAGACCTTCAGGGACTTGCTTCAGACCCCATAGCTTCTGGGAGCCAGTCAGGTGGAGGAAGGGGCGCCCCAGTGAGCCCCAGGAGGCAGCAGAGAGGTAAGTGAAGGTAGAGGGGAGCCTAAGGTGGTACACAGCCCTCATGATAATCAACCCCCAAGTGACTGACTGCTTAGACCTCAGCTACTTGTCTTTCCCTTCTGTCTAGGCTACTTGAATTGCAAGATGCCACCTGCTGAGAAGGCTTCCAGGGTGAGAGCTGCTTTCTGTACCCACCTCCCCACTCCACAGGTCATCTCTGCATCTCCTCCACAGCCCCTTCCCCTGACCTTGCTTTCATCTACTCCTTTCCCCATATGTTTAACTTTTCTTCCATTTTCACTGCTCCTTAGTTGGCTTCTTAGTTGGCTCCTTAGTTGGCTTCTATCCGTTTACTTTGACACCTGTTGTTTTCCATATCTGTTCCCCAAGTTCTGTCTCCCTCTCCCTGACTCAGAAAGCTCCTTTTTTCAAGTCCCTTCCCTCTTTCTCCTAACCGTTCTCTTAATTAGCATCCTCCATATATGGAGAATACTATACTGGCATTTTGGGGAGAGGTCTTTGGGTAAGAGGAAATTCCCAGTCTCATGGAACAGACAGAAAGAGAAATGCCACGAGTACACTCTATAAACAAGGATCAAGAACAGTATCCAAGTCCTGTCTCTCTTCTCTCTGTCTCTTCCTCACTGGCTTCCATTTCTCCCCAGGGTGATCAGGAATCCCCAGATGCTTGTCGGCCTCCTGCAGTGCAGGAGGCTTCAGCGCCTCTCCAAAACCCCCTCATCTCTCAGAGCCAAAAACATCCTGCCCCTCAGTCCCTCCTTTCGCCCTCTCCACCTCCTTTAGAAACGCCCATTCCCAGGACCAGACAAAATGAGAGTCAGGAAGCTCTGGAGACTCCCTTTTCCTCAGAGCTGGACTCTCTCCACCCAAAACCCAAAGTCAAGCCCCAAGGGTCCTCTCCAGTTTCTTCTGTACCCCTTGAGCCCCACCCTACTGCCTCCACAGACCAGCCTGTCACCCCCAAACCCACATCTCGGGCCACTCGGGGCAGGACACAGAGGGCTTCTGTCAAGACTCCCGAACCAGTTATCGCCACAGCCCCTGCGCCCCAGCCTTCCACTTCCACAGACCAGCCTGTCACCCCCAGACCCACATCTCGGGCCACTCAGGGCAGGACACTTAGGTCTGCTGCTAAGAGCCCTGAACCAGTTGTCCCCATAACTCCTGAGCCCCAGCCTTCCACCTCTAAAGACCAGTCTCTCACCCCTGAGCCCACATCTCAGGCCACTCGGGGCAGGACACATAGGTCCTCTGTCAAGACATCCCAGCCAACTGAACCCACAGCTACTGACCTTGAACCTTCGTCCCCCACAGACCAGCCTGTCACCCCCAAACCCACATCTCGGGCCACTCGGGGCAGGACACAGAGGGCTTCTGTCAAGACTCCCGAACCAGTTATCTCCACAGCCCCTGCACCCCAGCCTTCCACTTCCACAGACCAGCCTGTCACCCCCAAACCCACATCTCGGGCCACTCGGGGCAGGACACAGAGGGCTTCTGTCAAGACTCCCGAACCAGTTATCTCCACAGCCCCTGCACCCCAGCCTTCCACTTCCACAGACCAGCCTGTCACCCCCAAACCCACATCTCGGGCCACTCGGGGCAGGACACAGAGGGCTTCTGTCAAGACTCCCGAACCAGTTATCTCCACAGCCCCTGCACCCCAGCCTTCCACTTCCACAGACCAGCCTGTCACCCCCAAACCCACATCTCGGGCCACTCGGGGCAGGACACAGAGGGCTTCTGTCAAGACTCCCGAACCAGTTATCTCCACAGCCCCTGCGCCCCAGCCTTCCACTTCCACAGACCAGCCTGTCACCCCCAAACCCACATCTCGGGCCACTCGGGGCAGGACACAGAGGGCTTCTGTCAAGACTCCCGAACCAGTTATCTCCACAGCCCCTGCGCCCCAGCCTTCCACTTCCACAGACCAGCCTGTCACCCCCAAACCCACATCTCGGGCCACTCAGGGCAGGACACTTAGGTCTGCTGCTAAGAGCCCTGAACCAGTTGTCCCCATAACTCCTGAGCCCCAGCCTTCCACCTCTAAAGACCAGTCTCTCACCCCTGAGCCCACATCTCAGGCCACTCGGGGCAGGACACATAGGTCCTCTGTCAAGACATCCCAGCCAACTGAACCCACAGCTACTGACCTTGAACCTTCGTCCCCCACAGACCAGCCTGTCACCCCCAAAGTCATAGCTCAGGGTGGTCAGAGCAGGACACTCAGGTCTTCTACAGTAAGTGCTGTGCCGGTTCCTACCACCCCTGAATTCCACTCTCCAGTCCCCACAGGACAGCCTGTTCCCCCTGAACCCATCCCTGAAGCCAATTGCAGCAGGAGGCCAAGGGCCACTAGGAAACATGGGTCTGTCACAGCTCACGTTCATGAACCCTACTCTGCACCCTCCGAACCTAACTCCTGGTCCTCAAAGAACCAGAAACGAGGGGCAGTGAGAGCAGCCAAGTCCCTTAGCACCATTCCTGAGCCGGCCTTTGCCCAGCTTCCCGAGGCACCCACTCATGCAACCCAGATCCCAAAGGGGGAGGCAGCAGATAGATCTGGCTTCACCCCAGAGCCCCAGCCTGAGGCCTCTCAAAATCGCAAGAGGCCTTTAGCTACTGCGGACTCACCTCCACTTCAAAAACGGCTCCAAAGAGGAGAAGTTCCCCAGAAGACAGCATTCCTTAAGGAAGAAGAAGAAAATCCTGCAGCGAAGCTGAGGAAGGAAGAGGTGAGGAGAGGGCTGGAGTCACCTAGTTTGGAAAGAGCTTGGGGGCTTGGAAACTCCCGCCAAGTTCTCTCTCAATCCCAGGATGTAGTGATTCCAGGACCAGGCAAGAGAAAGAGAGAGCAGACAGACGGGGAGCCCCGGGAAATACCAAGCCGCAGCCTGCGACGGACCAAACCTATCCAAGAGTCCACGGCCCCCAAAGTAGGAGAGAAGGGCCCTGGGGCTTTGTGGGAGATGGAGATGTGGTAGGACGGGAGGAGACCCAGGGGATTTGGGAGACGGGTGCCGATGGCGCTGGTTGCCGTGAAAAGCTTAGGCTAACCCCCTTCACAGGTGCTCTTCACAGGCGTGGTGGATGCTCATGGAGAGCGGGCAGTGCTGGCCCTGGGGGGCAGTCTGGCCAGCTCAGTGGCTGAGGCTTCCCACCTGGTGACGGATCGGATCCGCCGGACAGTCAAGTTCCTGTGTGCCCTGGGGCGGGGCATCCCCATCCTCTCCCTGGACTGGCTGCACCAGGTGAGAGGCCAGGAGATGATGACAGACCCGTAGAGATAGTGACGGGAGAAGGCTGCTCACATGGGGCTCTAGAAAGCGGTGGGAGGAACGTGGGTACACGAAGACGAGGTTAGTGAAGCAGAAGGCTTAATTCTGAAAACATTTCGTGAGCTCCCTGTAAACACTAGACAGAAGAGCTGGGTGAAGGGCTGGGCTGAGCTTTGATACTGACTGTTACCGTCCTTAGTCCCGCAAGGCAGGTTGCTTCTTGCCCCCAGCTGAATATGTGGTGACTGACCCTGAGCAGGAGAAGAACTTTGGCTTCAGCCTTCGGGAGGCCCTGAGCCGGGCTCGGGAGCGAAGGCTGCTGGAGGTGAGAGGCCATCTTCTGCCCCACACTTCAGCTGTTTCCCAGCGGTCCACGGCCTCTCAGTGCATCATCTACTGTCTCCACCATTCTCTTCCTCCTAGGGCTATGAGATTCACGTGACCCCAGGAGTCCAGCCACCACCACCTCAGATGGGAGAGATCATCAGCTGCTGTGGAGGCACCGTCCTACCCAGCATGCCCCGGTTCTATAAGGTAAGGGTGGTGTGTTCAGGATCTGGTGAGGTGGCAGTTAGAGAGGTGGCTGGAATGGGAACAGGTTAGAGGGAAAATGGAGGTACAGATGGGAACACGGAGTAGTGAGAGGCTGGGGGAAGACCTCTGGTATAGAGAGGGATAGAGAAGGAAGAGGTCTGCTGACACCAAATGGACTTATTTTTATTTTTGTATTTACAATTTTTTGAAATATACACAAAGGGAGAGGGAATAATGCAGCGAACCTCCATATACCAATCACTCGGATTCAATAGGTTAATTTAGATTTTGCTGCATTTGCTCTATCCCTTTTTTTTTCCTTTTTCTTTCATTTTCTTTGCTGAAAATTTTAAGGGAAACTGCAAAGCTCATTATTATTTTTTCCTACATAATTAAAATATACATCTCTAAGAAATATGTACATTTCTTACATAACCACATGCCATTATTGGTCAATAACAAAGTTAACAATTGTTTCCTGGTCACTTTGTCTTACTCCATTAATCAAATTTCTCGAGTCATCTGAAAATGTCTTTTTACAGTTCAAATCAGGACTCAAACAAGGTCCATGTATCCCCACAATTGCGCTGTATCTCTTAATTTGCTTTTACTCTAGAGCATACCCCCCAACCCACCTAGCCTTTTTCCTGCCATTGACTTCCTGCAGAAACTAGGTCACTTGTCCTTTACAATGTTCCACAGTCTGGATTTTTCTGTTTGCTCCCTTGTTGTGTCACTTATCTTGTTTTTCTATCTTTTATATTTCCTGTAAATCGTAGTTAACTTTAAAAGGTTGAACAAATTCAGGTTCAACTTTTGTGGCAAGAGTTCTTCATAGACAGTGTGTGTCATATGGCTTCCCATCAGGGGGTACTGTTTTTGTGCTGCTAAGACTGATTAGTGGGTCCCGAACCTATTTCTAGGATTCTTTTTCACCCCTGACTTTCTGTTTTCTCTGTCTTTCTTCCAGCCTCAGAGAGTTGTGATCACATGTTCCCAGGACTTCCCTCGATGTGCCATTCCATTTCGGGTTGGGCTGCCCATCCTCTCACCTGAGTTCCTGCTCACAGGAGTACTAAAGCAGGAAGCCAAGCCAGAGGCCTTTGTCCTCTCCACTTTAGAAATGTCATCCACCTGAAAACCCCACCCCAGTATGCTTTTCCTCCCAGACCAATATATAAAGTGTTAGAAATATTTGGAGGAAAGAACTTAGGACTTTAGACAGGATTGGGGTGTACTGATCTGATTTGTCTTGGAACATGGGTGGGGCCGAAAAGACTTGTTGGTAAACAAAGACAGGGAGATTGGGAGCCACAGATTTTCTTAAATGGCCATTTAAAGTTGGCCAATCCCATGCTCAGATATCTTAAGTTGCTGCTCATATTTAGCTGGACTGATGTGCTTATTGCTCTATGGCACACACAGTATCCTGCTTCCTGTTTGGAAACCATTTGTTTCTCTTCTTCTTTTCTTACTGGGATTCTTACTCATCCTGCAAAAGATAGTGGAAACAATTTTAGTGTCCAGAACTTGAAAGAATGCTTGGAGTGAGTAAATTTGAGGGTGGAGTTATGGAATGCTACTAAAATATTATCCTCTCTCCTTGCCCCATCTCGTTAGAAGCATCCTTTAGCTTTGACGTTGAGCAAATCTCTGCCCTTTTTTTTTTTTCTGGCCTGCTTTTCCAGTATTTATAAAGTTACCTTAGGCTTAACCTCTGTGATAAATAAATATTCACTATGTGCCTTACGGTGTAGTACAGTTTTATTTTGTAAATTTTAGAAGTTGGTTGATTACAAGGATGTAGAGAAATTGGAACCCATCTACATTGCTCATGGGAATGTAAAATGATTCATCCACTGTGATAAGCAGTTTGACAGTTTCTCAAAAAGTTAATTATAGAATTACCATATGACCCAGCAATTCTACTCATAGGTATATACCCAAAAGAATTAAAACAGATGTTCAAATGCTTGTATACAAATGTTCATATCAACACTTTCACAAGAGCCAAAAAATGAAGACACCACAAATGTTCATCAGCAGATGAATGGATAAACAAGTTGTGGCATATCCATACAATGGAATATTATTCAGCCATAAAAAGGGATGAGGTACTAATTGTGCTGTGGTGTTTTGAGGATGCATCTCAAAAGCATTATGCTAAGTAAAAGAAGCCAGACACAAAAGGTCACATTGTATGACTCCACCTGTAGGAAATACGCAGAATACGTAAATCCATAGCGACAGCAGATGGTGGTTGCCAGGGCTGGCAGGGAGAGAAAATGGGGAATGACCACTTAATGGGTACAGGGTTTTATTTTGGGGTGAAGAGAAAATGCTTTGGAACTAGACAGAGGTGGTGGTTGCACACATTATGAATGTACTAAATGCCACTGGACTGTTCTCTTTAAAGTGGTTAATTTCATGTTATGTGAATTTCACTTCAATTTAAAAAAATACTGATTAGTTTTGGGCACTTTTCTGCAGGTAAGTTATACTTAAGTTTGGAAAACTTTGGTGTAGTAGAAACAGCATGATCTTTGCCAGACACTCTGCTGGCTTTTAAACATACCTAATCTCACAATATATATTAAGCATAGCCATAGTGGGTGTGGCACACAGTAGGACCCAGATGAATATTAGTCCCCTTGCACTGCTCAAAGCCTTGTACTGTGTGAAGCTGCCTGTGTCCTTGAGGTCCACTGGATTCCTTACAGCACCTGCTGTCTCTCTATCGCCCCACTTAGCACTCATATGCACACCCACTTCATGACTGGTACAATTTAAGTGCCCCAATTTAAATTTCTAGAGAAGAGAGATCTTTTCTTACACTTCCAATGAATCCTGCAGCTCATAGCACATTGTGTAATAAATGTCTCTGTCAGTCAGGATCCTAAGAGGAAATTATGGCACAGTCAAATTAGGATAATTTGGAGAGAGTTTAATGAAGTGAAAATTAGAAGTAGGCAGAGTATAGAGAAATCACAAAGAATATTGCCAGTACCCACAGCTCTGTTGTGGCCACCTGTAAACCCAAAAGGTTGAGAGGAGGGAACAGTTACATAAGAAAGGCTTCCCTCAAATGCTGTCATTTTCTTTGATGTAGTCCATTCAGGACAACTTCCTGAGGCAGAAAGGAGGATGGAGAGTGAATCAGGAGGGAAAACATAATGGTGTCTGGTACAGTATAAAATAGCACTGATTCAGAGAATGGGAATACTAAGCCTCTGGGAGGGAGAAAAAATGTAGAGCCTGTGGGATGCTGTTTGGCAATTTTGTCATCCCTGAGCCCACAGGACTAGCAGCTCCTTAATTCTTGGGAAATTTTCTTGATCTCGTTAGGCTTATGTTTCTTCTATCTATTAGCTGAGGGAATTAGCTTCATGATCTCTAAGTTCCTTACTGTGGTCATAGCTACTGTGACCAGGTCCTTAGCTACATGATCTTTAACTCTAATGGAGAAAAACCTTACTTTACTTTGATTTTTAGATGTGAATGTTAGTCTGTAGGTATTACAAACAGGTCTGTAGGAAAAATTTTGGACAGAAGATCTTAGTGCTTTCTGACTAGTAAGTGGAGTCACACTAATGAGGTTGTATAGGTAGTTAATTATCACAAGCTTGGATAAAATTAACATACTACAAAGTTTACAACTGTAATAAAGTTTTCTATCACAAATATTTTAACATATTGTTACTCTCATGGTTACAAAGTAACAGCCTTCGGCATTAATAGAACAAATCTTTCAGTGTTACAGACAAGTTCTCTCCCCTTAGCAAGTGGAGAGGCAACAACTCAACTTTATAATAAATTACAGACTAAGCGTTAATTTGTGGTAAAATAGTCACTATTTTTCATCTAACAAGCTGTAATGGGTGATTCAGAGCTTTGGGTTCTCAGCCTGGGTCAACAGTCTTCCGTTCTCTCACCGTTCATTATTAAAGTGTTAGCTGAGGCTTTGTAACCTCTGACTGCTGTTTTCTAGTCAGAGCTGTTAAAGGAAAGTGGGATCATAATGCCGTTTCTGCAAGAACTCTGCAAGAGAGGAACTGTCTTCATTTTAGACGCGAAAACTAGCCCAGCTGCGATTCAAACCACGTGACTGACTGAACAGCCGCTGCCCTTCTCACCTCTCACTTGGGATTCTAACATTCCCTTCTGTGACGCGGAGATCGCAGACCGGGAAAAGGCACTCAGGGATCGGCCCTGCAGCTCGGTGTGAGAGAGCCGCGCGCGCCGGCCGGAAACCTGGGCGTCGGCGCGCGGGAGCCCCGCCCTCCTGGGGAGGGTCCCAGGCGAGAGGCGGGGTCAGGGCGGAGCCTGCAGCCGCGGGAACCCCAAACCCGCCCCTTTCCCCACCCCTCCGTTTCTCGCCATGGCCCCTGCACTGCTCCTCGTCCCTGCTGCCCTCGCCTCTTTCATCCTGGCCTTTGGCACTGGAGTGGAGTTCGTGCGCTTTACCTCCCTTCGGCCACTTCTTGGAGGAATCTCGGAGTCTGGTGGTCCGGGTGAGCGGGAGGGACCGAGGATGAGCTCTGGGGTAGGGAGGTGGAGCCGGAGCAGAGGGAGCGGGGGCGGGGCTTGGAGACAAATGACAGGGGAAGTCCAGGAGAGGGAACTAGAACTGTGAAAGCCGCCGAGACGCTGCAGGGGAGACCAGAGGGCTAAATTAGGAACTCAGGGATTAGCGGTTTGGAGAGGCGGGAGAGTGAGGACTGAGGGGGAGAGACAGGGCGATGAGCAGAGTATTCTAAGGAAAGGCTTCGTAAAGAGGACTATGGAGAGTGTTATAAAGAGGGAGCATTTGGAGAACCGAAACAAAAAGGGCACTCCAGCCATGCCTTTCGTGACTGATCAGCATGAATCCTCCTCCCCAGCTCTGAAGGAGGCCTGGGGAAGAGGGAAGAAACAGGGAATAGAAAAGTGAGGTGGGCAAAGCCTAGAGAGGAAGCATTAAGGCTCTTGAAAGCATTAAGGGACATGGCCTGGGGTCCCAAGAGGAGATAAGGGTAGGGAGTTTTTCCCACAGTCTTCTTGATCTTTTGTCCCTTTCTCCAACTCCCGCTAGATGCCCGCCAGGGATGGCTGGCTGCCCTGCAGGACCAAAGCATTCTTGTCCCCCTGGCTTGGGATCTGGGGCTCCTGCTACTATTTGTGGGACAGCACAGCCTCATGGCAACTGAGACAGTGAAGTCATGGATGTCCCGGTACTTTGGGGTCCTTCAGAGGTCACTGTACGTGGCATGCACTGCCCTGGCCTTGCAGGTATGAAGCCCTGGCAGCTGAGTCCTCAAGGGAAACAGTCTGTGGGAAGGATTCCGTCGATTGGAGAGGCAAGGACCTTAGGCTTCTGATAAAACATGGGTTTAGGAGGAGAACTAAGGGTGTTCAGGACTGTAATCTCAGCTCCCATTCCTCCACAGCACATATCCTACTTTTTATCAAGAATGGTGTACTGCTTGTCATTCCCCAAGCATGATATGTGCATTCTCACCGTTGCAACTTTGTTCATGTTGTCCTGCTTGAGATTCCCTTGTTAACTCCTCTTCAGTCCTATCCTTTCTTCAAAAGCACTTCCCTAGGTCGCAAGAGAAAGCTTCCCAGTTAGTACTCATGTGTTTCTCAGTGGGTGCTTGGCCTAGGCTACTTTGTGTACCTATCTGGTGACTCTCATCCATTCTTTAAGTCCTCAGAGTACAGACAAGTCATTCTTACATACTTGGGACCCCACCCAGCACCCTCCACATGTTGAACATGCTCATGGTAGAGGCAGGGAGAGCAGCAGGCCAGCCTGGGGTGGGGGCAGCCTCTGGGTCTAGGTCTTTAAAGGGTGGGCTGCTGGGATACCCAGTCCCTTGTCCTCCTTCAGCTGGTGATGCGGTACTGGGAGCCCGTGCCCAGGGGCCCCGTGTTGTGGGAGGCTCGGGCTGAGCCATGGGCCACTTGGGTGCCCCTCCTCTGCTTTGTGCTCCACGTCATTTCCTGGCTCCTTATCTTCAGCATCCTTCTCGTCTTTGACTACGCAGAGCTCATGGGCCTCAAACAGGTGAGGCTCCCAGATCCCTACCCAAGACCTCTGATCCTTTCTAGAATACCTCTTTCCCCTCCAAGGATGTCCCTCCTCCTCCCCTACTCTTCCACCTGCCTCTTGCTTTTGACTCCCTCACCTCCCTTTCTTGTAAGATAGTCTCCCCTCAGCCCTCCCTCAAAGGCCAGAAACCATGGGCTTCCTGGGCCTGGGGAAGTTTCATGGACCAGAGATGAGGGTCAGGGACCCCAGTCTCAGAAGGGTGGTTCCTGTGCCTGCGTTATAGAAGGAGGGTGCCTGGAAGGGGAGGAAAGAGGCAGCTAAGTTGCGACAAGGGCTTGACTCCATTTCTAAGCCATTCTCCCTCTCCTAGGTGTACTACCATGTGCTGGGGTTGGGTGAGCCTCTGGCCCTGAAGTCTCCCCGGGCTCTGAGACTCTTCTCCCACCTGCGCCACCCAGTGTGTGTGGAGCTGCTGACTGTGCTATGGGTGGTGCCCACCCTGGGCACTGACCGCCTCCTCCTTGCTCTCCTCCTTACCCTTTACCTGGGCCTGGCTCACGGACTTGACCAGCAAGATCTCCGCTACCTCCGGGCCCAGCTGCAAAGAAAACTGCACCTGCTCTCCCGGCCCCAGGACGGGGAGGCCGAGTGAGGGGCTAACCCTGGTTACAAGCCCTGTACTTCCTTTTCCCCTCCAATTCCAAATCCCCTTAACATCCAGGCCTTGGCTGCTTCAGACCAGAGGCCCAAATCCATGGACTGAAGGAGCTGTCCCTTCCCTTGCTTGAGCCTCCACTCCTTGGGTCCAGCTCCATATCTTAAATTCTGAGTTTCAGCCATTGGACTCCAGGGGCCGCTTCTCACCAGCCAGGAAGAGGGAGTGGGGAACTTATCTGTCTCCTCAGAGTTTAGGGCTTGACCCTCCATTAACAACCTTCTCACAAGGAGAAGGGTCTGGCCTGACCACTCCCCTGGTCCTATTTCTGGCCTCTGCGCCTCAAGGATCCTCTTCTCCACGTCTAGCTCCCCTCCTGGAAGCTGGACCAAGGTCTGCAAGTTTGACGACAGTGGCTGCGCCATCAGGCTCCACACCTTGCAGCTGCAGCCCAGCCCCACTGTCTGGCCTTTCCAGCTCCCTAGGCCCTGCCCCTGGGCTCCAGACTCATGAACCTAGTTGAGCGGATTCTCCTGCTCTTAATTCGGGTGACTAAGGGCTCCCTGCTCTCCCGAGTAACTCGCGCTACAGGAAAATAAAATTCAGCCTGGTTTTTCTACGTGTAGCATGCAGTCTGTCAGTGTCTCTCAAGCTGCAGGGCTGACTCTGGGAAGGACAGGCGAGCCAGACTCGAGTCTGGGCATCGGCCGCGCCCTCTGGTGACCGCTGGGTGGCGGCCACTCCCCGCGGACCGCCCCACCCCACCTTCCCGGAGCACCCGGTCCCCCTTCCTCCAAATCCCCCAATTTCCTTGCTGCAGACCTGGGGACCCTCGGCAGACAGGATGAAGCGGAAGAGTGGGGCAGCGGCTCGGGTAAGGGAGCTAGCTTCCAAAGCCGTTGGCTTCCTAGCGCCGCTCCTACTGCCGCCCCCTACCTACGGGTCCCCCGCAGCCCGGCGGCCGCCCCGGCCCCCACGGTAACAAAGGCTGGCCCGGGAAGGCAAACGTGTGGGGAGGAGCGGCAGGAGATGGGAAGGGCGGGCCCGGCTCGGAGCAGCTGCCGCTTCCTCCCCAGGTCCCTCGAGGGGCCTGAGTCACGGGCCGCCGCCCTGGGTTGGCGAGCTGGGGGTGGAGGTCTGGACACCTGGGTTATCCGGGAGCCGGGTGAGAGGCCCTGGGGACAGACGGCGGAGGGCCAGGGCTGGCGGCGGGAAGAGAGGAGACCCGGAGCCGAGTCCCACGCGGGGTCGGAGGGAGCGAGGCTCCGCCCCCGCGCCCGGCTCCGCCCCGCGCCCCCTTCCCTCTCCCCATTGTCCTCAGACAAAGCGGCCGTCTCCCCCCGCCCGGCCCCCTGGTCTCTGTCTCCGTCCCTCCTCCTTGGCTCCCTCTTTCCCTCCTCCTCTCCCTCCCTCCTCCCCTCCCTCCTGTCTCCGGATCTCCCTCGATCCCTCTCTCCTCCTCTTCCTCTCTCCTCCTCTCTCCGGACGTCAGGCTCCTTCGCGCCCCCTCCCCTGGGAGCCCCGCGGCGTGTGAGTTGACTGAGGGGCTTCAGACTTGGGGAGGGGGTGCCTCCTCTCCCGTCCCCGCTCTCGTCCCCGGCCCGGACCTTGGGCTGTCTCCTCTTTGTGCCGAGATTGCCTGTCTGTGCGGTCAGGGCTGGGTGGGGATGGCCGGCTGTGTCGGGGTTCCGTGAGAGCCAAGACCCGGGCACGGGACTGGCAGGCCCCGGAAAAAAGAGGTGTGGGGCCGGTGCTCCGCACGCCTGGGTCCCGGGGCACCGCCGGTGGGGGAGGCAGGCGGTGGGGCCGGGACCGCGTTAGGGTGGGGGTAGACGCCAGGGTTCTGGGAACGTGCTGGCAGCTCCGACACCCGGGTTCCGAAAGTCCCCGGGGGAGGGTATTTCTCCTGACCCGCCTCGGGGCGGAGTGCGGGGCGGAGGGGTGGGGGCTGGGGGGCCGGAGAGGCGTGGCCCGAGCAGAGCTGGAAGGGGAGGCCGGACCTCCGGGGCCCACGCTGAGACGCGTCGGGCTGCAGCCGCGGACCCCCTCGCCCCTCTGCCCCCTGACTTGCCCTTCTCCCTTAGATCTCTCCACTCTCCGCCCTCCCACCTCCCCGACACTCCCTCAGACCCCACTGCCCCCTCTCCGGCGGGATTCCCTGACCTCTCTTCCCACTCTCACCGCTCCTGGGGTAGCGGTGAGGCAACCTCGCCTGGACCCTGTCCCCCTCACGCCCAGCTTCTCTTTTCTCTCTTCGCCCTCGCGCCACCTTCTCTCGTTTTTCTCTCTTCTCACATCCTGGGGACTGTCTCTGATACCCAATAACCTGTACTGACAAATCTGACTCCTGCCTCTTTGCCCTGAATCTCCACTCCTCCTCTCAACCCATCCCCCGACCGCCATCAACTTGGCTCTTAGTTTCCTCTTCACTTTCTCAGTTTTTCCCCTTTCTCTGCTCCCCCCTCTTTCCCTCTGTCCTCACCCTCAGCTCCTCTGCCCTCCTCTGTGTCCCACCTCTCCCC